>NC_091282.1:530506273-530809773 GCF_032444005.1 Ranitomeya imitator
AGTATGGCACCACCTAATTCACCTATTTAGCGGTATCGTTCATATCATGACGTCTGATGTCACAGCCTTATTTATTACAAGGTGCAATAAATCGAAATCTATACATATTTCTCTGTACAACTGTATTTCAAACTTCCTTTGTGAAAAGAGTGACTGTAGATTAAATGGCGGTTTCATGTATTATCAGCATTATCGTCCTTATATGGCGGAAAAATTAGTTTCACATAAAAAATATACAGTATACGTCTCTAAGCTAGAGAACTGAATATTCAAGAATACAATACTGGCTGTATTTGAAAATACATTATAGCTAATATGTCTCATATCACGATGAAACCATACCCTGGCAAATTCATTCTCTGTTATAACCGGTTATGACATTAGGCCATGATTGTTATAAAGCCCCAACTATTTAGAGTACTCAGTACAACAATATCAGGAAATATTAAAAGTTTAGTTTTTCAGATACTAGTGAAATTATTAACTAATTCTAGAGTAAGAGTATAAATTTGGAGTAATGGGTTTAAATAATGCAAATTTCACAGCAATATTATATAAATTAAGAAGTCAAGAAAGAGGTTCCAGAGGCCAAAATACAACCCCAATTCCAAAAAAAGTTGGGATGCTATGTAAAGAAAGCAAGAATGCAGCGATTTGGAAATCTTTTATAGCCATATTTTATTCATAGCAGAACACATATCAGAAGTTGAAAATTAGACATTTTCTCCATTTCATTCTCCTTTAGAAAATGAGAATCTCAAAAAAGTTAGTACAGGGTTAACATAAGGCTGGAAAAGTAAGTGGTACTAATGAAAAAACGGCTGGAGGGTCACATTTCTACAAAGTCACATACCACACGTTGTGTATTAAAAGAACATGTTAGAGAGGCAAAGTCTCTCAGAAGCAAACATGGTCAGCCGTTTACTAATCCATGAAAAATTGCATCTAAAAAATGGGGAACAATTTAAGAACAATGTTCCTTAATGTAACATTACAAAGACTTTGAATATCCCGCCATCTGGAGTACATAATATAACGAGACTCTGGAGAAATCTATGTGCACAAGGGACACTCAAGTGGCACTATTTTAAAGACAACTGATATCACCATGCAATCCACACATGTAAGTTACATCACTTTCATGCTAGAAAATAAACCATATATGAACACAATCCAGAAACACTGCCATATTCTCTGGGCAAAAATTCCTTTAAAATTGACTGAGTAAAAATGAAAAACTGTTCCTCATAGGACAATATTACTCCCAACAATTGGTCTTCTCACTTCCCTGATGTTTACAGACTGTTGTATGAGGAAGAGTGGATGCTATACAATGGTAGAAATGGCCCTGTCCCAACTTTTTTGAGAAGCGTTGCTGCCATCAATTTCTACCGTATATACTGGAGTATAAGCTGACCTGAGTATAAGCCGACCCCCTTAATTTTGTCGCAAAAAACTGGCAAAACTTAATGACTCTAGTATAAGCCTAGGGTGGAAAATGCAATAGCTACCAGTAAATTTCAAAATTAAAAATAGATACCAATAAAAGTAAAATTAATTGAGACATCAGTAGGTTAAGTGTTTTTGAATATCCATATTGAATCAGGAGCCCCATATAATGCTCCATAAAGTTTATGATGGCCCCATAAGATGCTCCATATTAAAATATGCCCCATATAATCCTGCATAAAGGTTAATAATGGCCCCATAAGATGCTCCATAGACACATTTGCCCAACATAATGCTGCACAAATGTTGATTATGGCCCCATAAGATGCTCCATAGAGATATTTACCTCATATAATGCACAAACGTTAATTATGGCCCCATAAGATGCTGCATACAGACACTCGCCCCATATAGTGCTGCACAAATGTTAATTATGGCCCCATAAGATGCTCCATAAAGATATTTGCCCCATATAATGCTGCACAAATGTTAATTATGGCCCCATAAGATGCTCCATACAGACACTTGCCCCATATAGTGCTGCACAAACGTTATGGCCCCATAAGATGCTCCATACAGAAACTTGCCCCATTTGCTGTTGCTGCGATAAAAAAAAAAAATCACATACCTCTCGTCGCTCAGGCCCCCGGCACTTTAAATATTCACCTTTCCAGCCGCCACTCCATATTCAGCGTCTTCTGCACTGACGATCAGGCATAGGTCGCGCACTAACCACGTCATCACGCCCTCTGACCTGAGCGTCACTGCAGAGGACGCTGAAGACGGAGCGGTGGCTGGAACAAGGAGAGGTGAATATCACGCAGTGCTCCCCCTCCCCATTATACTTACCTGCACCTGGCGCGGTGCAGTCCCTGGTTTACCAGCACCGCAGCTTCTTTCTGTATTGAGCGGTCACATGGTACCGCTCATTACAGTAATGTGCAGGCATGTACTACGGAGGACAGAGAATGAACTTCAATCCAATATTGCAGCCAGCATGCAGCCAGCGGGTAAGGAAAGGGTGAATCAAACACCCGAAAACCCCGCCTCCATGGCTGAAGATTGTTCCCTCCAAATTCAGGTGACAGAGTCCCTTAAAAGAGAATCTGTCATCAGGATTATGCATGTTCAGATAAAGTTATGGCCATAATGGTGTTATTATACTCATTGAACAGATACCTTCAGTGAAGAAATCCACAGCCTGATTGTTGTTTAATCATCACTGGAAGTTTGGTTTCCTAAGCAGCTTCAGGAAAATGACTGCACCTGCTCAGATCTCAGCTCAACCTCAATCTGCGCATGCACCACCATTATGCTGAAGACTGCCGGAAGATCAATCTTTGCAAGTGCCGCATGTGGTTAGGATGTGCTGGCACAAAATTTTAAACAGGAAGAAGATAGAGACACCAGCGGTAGTGGAGGGGCCGGGCAGAGCCAAAGACGCTAACCATAATCTTAGAGTCTTAGGAAACCCAAACTTCTAATGATGATTAAACAACAAACAGGTTGATGATGATTATTATTATGCCCCATGTATTCATGTGTAAATGGGTATTCTGGATAAACAAAGATGGTCACAAGCGTCTAAAAATTATCAAACTTTCCAATATACCGTACTCCTTTAAGTTTTTCAAACCCCCACCGATCTTATATTGATGTTCTTGTAGTGGGGAAGTCACTTTCTTTTCTAGGTCAAAAGTAAAAAAGTAGTGGACAACCCCATTTGAATGTTAACTGCTCATCCTAACCCCATTTTTTATACAAGTTAATCTTACTGTATTCATATAGTAATTTAAACGAAGGGTTGGTTCCGGGGAAGGGGCAAAAATTTTACCCACCGTGAACTTAAAATATGTCTTTTAAGAAACTTTGTGCAGAAAGGATCTACTGAATAATCTAACATCTGTTTTGTGCATTATACACATCTGATGTAGCCTTTGTCCTGAAGTCTATGACCTATATAATCATTATATATCTTTAACTTGTATCAAACGAACAGCATTTGCCTATGTTGTTTTTTAAGAAAAAAAAAAGATTTGTGAAAACTACAATGACAAAATACATTAAAGCTATATTTTATACACTCGTTTTTGTGTCATTTTTATACCCGTTTCAAAAATAATGGACATTATAAAAATATGCATTTGTCAGTTTCTGTCAATATTTGTAATGCTAGAAGTTCAACTGATTTTCAGTTTTTAAGGATTTTTTTTTGTTAAAAGAACGTGCTTTTGTAGGATTTTAGTCACTGCAACATCACAGTTCAATACACAACAGACTGGATCAAACATAAACTAAAACTTTATTTCCATTCAATCTTGACATCTTTTTATCATGTGGACAAATCTAGATTTGGCAGGAGTTACATTAATAATAATAATCTCTTTATAGCGCCAACATATTCCGCAGCGCTTTACAGTTTTGCACACATTATCATTGCTGCCCCCAATGGGGCTCACAATCTAAATTCCCTATCAGTATGTCTTTGGAAACCCACGCAAACATGAGAAGAACATACTAACTCCTTGCAGATGTTGTTCTTGGTGGGATTTGAACCCAGGACTCCAGCGCTGCAAGGCTGCAGTGCTAACCACTGAGCCACCATGCTGCCATTAGTTTGTTTTATTTATTTTTTAAGGCAATGATGGTGGCATTTTATGGATCTCGTTGTTGCCAGATGTTGACTTAAAGTATATAATAAAATATAAATGCTAGGATATGGTTGACTTCCAGTCTTAGCAGATGCAGCTATTAGCACAACCTTTTTTTAGAAAATGACTATCTTTTTCTAATTCAGGGTGCAGCAATAAAACTAAAGCTCCTTCATGGATCATACTAATATGGCATAGGACTCAAGTGGTGGCTAACTAAATGATCATATATACTTATGTGAGTCATTGGACGTGGTATATCTCGATTTTTCCAAAGCGTTTGATACCGTGCCGCACAAGAGGTTGGTACACAAAATGAGAATGCTTTGTCTGGGGGAAAATGTGTGTAAATGGGTTAGTAACTGGCTTAGTGATAGAAAGCAGAGGGTGGTTATAAATGGTATAGTCTCTAACTGGGTCGCTGTGACCAGTGGGGTACCGCAGGGGTCAGTATTGGGACCTGTTCTCTTCAACATATTCATTAATGATCTGGTAGAAGGTTTACACAGTAAAATATCGATATTTGCAGATGATACAAAACTATGTAAAGCAGTTAATACAAGAGAAGATAGTATTCTGCTACAGATGGATCTGGATAAGTTGGAAACTTGGGCTGAAAGGTGGCAGATGAGGTTTAACAATGATAAATGTAAGGTTATACACATGGGAAGAAGGAATCAATATCACCATTACACACTGAACGGGAAACCACTGGGTAAATCTGACAGGGAGAAGGACTTGGGGATCCTAGTTAATGATAAACTTACCTGGAGCAGCCAGTGCCAGGCAGCAGCTGCCAAGGCAAACAGGATCATGGGGTGCATTAAAAGGGGTCTGGATATACATGATGAGAGCATTATACTGCCTCTGTACAAATCCCTAGTTAGACCGCACATGGAGTACTGTGTCCAGTTTTGGGCACCGGTGCTCAGGAAGGATATAATGGAACTAGAGAGAGTACAAAGGAGGGCAACAAAATTAATAAAGGGGATGGGAGAACTACAATACCCAGATAGATTAGCGAAATTAGGATTATTTAGTCTAGAAAAAAGACGACTGAGGGGCGATCTAATAACCATGTATAAGTATATAAGGGGACAATACAAATATCTCGCTGAGGATCTGTTTATACCAAGGAAGGTGACGGGCACAAGGGGGCATTCTTTGCGTCTGGAGGAGAGAAGGTTTTTCCACCAACATAGAAGAGGATTCTTTACTGTTAGGGCAGTGAGAATCTGGAATTGCTTGCCTGAGGAGGTGGTGATGGCGAACTCAGTCGAGGGGTTCAAGAGAGGCCTGGATGTCTTCCTGGAGCAGAACAATATTGTATCATACAATTATTAGGTTCTGTAGAAGGACGTAGATCTGGGGATTTATTATGATGGAATATAGGCTGAACTGGATGGACAAATGTCTTTTTTCGGCCTTACTAACTATGTTACTATGTATAGGATTGCTTCGTATCTGCTGCTGTTTAGGTCCTGTTCTATTTACATATAGCACACACATCACTCACATACAGCGCACACACTGCTCACATACCCCATACTGCGCACACATAACTCACATATCAGACACATACAGCGCACACATTGCTCACATATCAGACACATACAGCGCACACACTGCTCACATATCAGACACATACAGGGCACACATTGCTCACATACCACATACTGCGCATACATTGCTCACATATCAGACACATACAGCGCACACACTGCTCACATAGACACATATAGTGCACACACTGCTCACATACCACATACTGCACATACATTGCTCACATATCAGACACATACAGCGCACACACTGCTCACATATCAGACACATACAGCGCACAAACTGCTCACATATCAGACACATACACAGTGTACACACTGCTCACATACCAGACACATACAGCACACACACTGCTCACATATCAGACACAAACAGTGCACACACTGCTCACATATCATACACATACAGCGCACACGCTGCTCACATATCAGCCACATTCAGTGCACACACTGCTCACATATCAGACACATACAGCGCACACACTGCTCACATATCAGACACATACAGCACACACACTGCTCACATACCACATACTGCACACACATTGCTCACATATCAGACACATACAGCGCACACACTGCTCACATCAGACATACAGCGCACATATCAGACATATACAGCGCACACACTGCTCTCATATCATACACATACAGCGCACACACTGCTCTCATATCATGCACATACAGCGCACACTGCTCACATATCAGACACATACAGCGCACACACTGCTCACATACCATACACATACAGCGCACACACTGCTCACATATCAGACATACAGCGCACACACTGCTCACATATCAGACATATACAGCGCACACACTGCTCATATACAATACACATACAGCGTACACACCGCTCACATATCATACACATACAGCGCACACGCTGCTCACATATCAGGCACATGCAGCGCACACATTGCTCACATATCAGACACATACAGCGCACACTGCTCTCATATCATACACATACAACGCACACGCTGCTCACATACCAGACACATACAGCACACACACTGCTCGTCAGACACATACAGCACACACACTGCTCATCAGACACATACAGCGCACAAACTGCTCACATATCAGACACATACACAGTGTACACACTGCTCACATACCAGACACATACAGCACACACACTGCTCACATATCAGACACAAACAGTGCACACACTGCTCACATATCATACACATACAGCGCACACGCTGCTCACATATCAGCCACATTCAGTGCACACACTGCTCACATATCAGACACATACAGCGCACACACTGCTCACATATCAGACACATACAGCGCACACACTGCTCACATACCACATACTGCACACACATTGCTCACATATCAGACACGTACAGCGCACACACTGCTCACATCAGACATACAGCGCACATATCAGACATATACAGCGCACACACTGCTCTCATATCATACACATACAGCGCACACACTGCTCACATATCAGACACATACAGCGCACACACTGCTCACATACCACATACTGCACACACATTGCTCACATATCAGACACATACAGCGTACACACTGCTCACATCAGACATACAGCGCACATATCAGACATATACAGCGCACACACTGCTCTCATATCATACACATACAGCGCACACACTGCTCTCATATCATACACATACAGCGCACACTGCTCACATATCAGACACATACAGTGCACACACTGCTCACATACTGCGCATACATTGCTCACATATCAGACACATACAGCGCACACACTGCTCACATACCATACACATACAGCGCACACACTGCTCACATATCAGACATACAGCGCACACACTGCTCACATATCAGACATATACAGCGCACACACTGCTCATATACCATACACATACAGCGTACACACCGCTCACATATCATACACATACAGCGCACACGCTGCTCACATATCAGGCACATGCAGCGCACACATTGCTCACATATCAGACACATACAGCGCACACTGCTCTCATATCATACACATACAACGCACACGCTGCTCACATACCAGACACATACAGCACACACACTGCTCATCAGACACATACAGCGCACACACTGCTCACATATCATACACATACAGCGCACACGCTGCTCACATATCAGACACATACAGCACACACACTGCTCACATATCAGACACATACAGCGCACACGCTGCTCACATATCAGACACATACAGCGCACACACTGCTCACATATTAGACACATACGGCGCACACACTGCTCACATATCAGACACATACAGCGCACACACTGCTCACATACCACATACTGCACACACATTGCTCACATCAGACACATACAGCACACACACTGCTCACATACCATACACATACAGCGCACACACTGCTCACATATCAGACATACAGCGCACACACTGCTCACATATCAGACATATACAGCGCACACACTGCTCATATACAATACACATACAGCGTACACACCGCTCACATATCATACACATACAGCGCACACGCTGCTCACATATCAGGCACATGCAGCGCACACATTGCTCACATATCAGACACATACAGCACACACTGCTCTCATATCATACACATACAACGCACACGCTGCTCACATACCAGACACATACAGCACACACACTGCTCATCAGACACATACAGCGCACACACTGCTCACATATCATACACATACAGCGCACACGCTGCTCACATATCAGACACATACAGCACACACACTGCTCACATATCAGACACATACAGCGCACACGCTGCTCACATATCAGACACATACAGCGCACACACTGCTCACATATTAGACACATACGGCGCACACACTGCTCACATATCAGACACATACAGCGCACACACTGCTCACATACCACATACTGCACACACATTGCTCACATCAGACACATACAGCACACACACTGCTCACATACCATACACATACAGCGCACACACTACTCGCATATCAGACATACAGCGCACACATTGCTCACATATACACATACAGCACACACACTGCTCACATATCAGACACAGCGCACACTGCTCACATCAGACATATACAGCGCACACACTGCTCACATACCATACACATACAGCGCACACACCACTCACATATCAGACACATACAGCGCACACACTGCTCACATCAAACATATACAGCGCACACACTGCTCACATACCACATACTGCACACACATTGCTCACATATCAGACACATACAGCGCACACACTGCTCACATACCATACAGCGCACACACTGCTCACATACCATACAGCGCACACACTGCTCACATATCAGACATACAGCGCACACACTGCTCACACAGTGTGTGCGCTGTATGTGTATGGTATGTGAGCAGTGTGTTCGCTGTATGTGTCTGATATGTGAGCAGTGTGTGCGCTTTGTGTCTGATATGCGAGCAGTGGCGAGGGGCACGGTCAGTCGAAAAGATTAACAAAGCCTGGGTCAAAGTTAACAAAGAGGTATCTAAGTTGGTATCGCGGAATGGGGGGTGGCGATACGTCACGCAGGCTTGGATTCTATGGAAAGAGATTGCTGGTCAGAGGATGGGGTGCATTTACACACCGTGGGGACGGATTTGTGGATTGAGGGCCTTCAAGAGGGGATACAGAGGGCCACAGCAGGGCTGGTTGGTGGGGTCTCAAGCACTTGAAGGGGGGGTCAAGTGCTCTTGGTGTGGCATTGGTGGGTCCTCGAAGCTGGACATATCAGACACATACAGCCTACACACTGCTCACATACCAGACACATACAGCGCACACACTGCTCACATACTATACACATACAGTGCACACACTGCTCACATATCAGACACATACAGCACACACTGCTCACATATCAGACACATAGAGCACACACACTGCTCACATAGCAGACACATACAGCACACACACTGCCCACATGTCAGACACAGATCACACACATAGCTCACATGTCAGACATAAAGCACACACACTGTTCACATTTCAGACACAGGTAGTACACAGCTACCACTCACATCACATGTTGGTAAAATGATGCACATCAAGAAACAACACTTGAAGGGGTTGTCTGACAGCAGCATTTAATACACACTGGTACGGGGGTGCAGCATTTAACACGCGATGGGCATGTGAGCACGTCATTCCATGCACCATTGACGTGATCGGGTGTCATCGATGGATTGCTATGACAGCCGGAGGTCTAATGAACACCCCCATGCTCATCATTATGGAGCTCCTTTGAAACTCTGCCTGTGGCCTGCTTCAAAGGAGACTGTCATTTTTACTATATGTATCGATGCTGTGGTATTCCTGTATATAGCACAAGTGATCAGATGATCTCATCTTCAAGTCCCCTAAATGGACTAACAACAATATTAAAAATAAATGTTCAAATCAGCCCCTTTACCCTGCCAAAACCAATCCCTCATATGTGTATGTGGACAAAAAAGAGTTATGACTCTGAGAAAAGGAAAAAAACGGAAATTGGCCCCAGGGGGTTAAGCTCATCAAGCAAGAGTGGCCTCTGATCACGTCCCCAATAAAAGCCGATCTCAATCTTTAGTTTCATACTGTTGCTACACACGCCTGCTCACTTTTATATCTCAATGGGTTAAAATGTCTGACCAGACTGAGGTTTTTATATAAGAATATAAAACCTATAATAAATATTCAACCTTCTGAGATGCTTTGTAGCTTCAGGGTCTTAATTCCTCCATTTCATTCATTAAAAGGGGTGAGTCTGAGTCGCCCAGCCAGGGCAGTGAGGTAATGAGTACCGGGTCCGGTCTGCAGGGGGATGTCACGGTGGCTGAGACCCGGTCCTTGGCCCTGGGGATCAACGTTAAAGGGGAACGGTCTTTAATAGGGAAAATGTTCAAAGTCTGTCATGACGCCACCTGTGGTGTTCGGTCAGTAGTGGGACCGACGCTGCGTTGAAGGGGTCCCCTGGGGGATGTTGTTGTGGTAGCACGGGTGTTACACTTCCCACAGGTGAAGCTGGGTCCCCAGGGGTCCTATGATGTGTGGCCAAGATGGTGATATGTGCCGATGAATAAGTGGAGGACACAAGTTGTAAGTCTTTATCTGGTTTACTGTAGTTGAGAACAAGACGAGACCATGCAGTCACTGAATCCAATAAAACAGTATAACTTTATTACAGAGAAAGTTAAAAAATACATACAAAAGGCCAGACAAATGGCGTAGAGAAGGGCCGGCAGATGACATCAAAAATATCTGCCTCAGGCAACAAGAAGTGCAGTCACCCAAGGTATAATGACCCCGGCAACATCCCAGAACCCAACACCTGGTATATATAAGCACATAGCGCATCACATATTAATCACCTATAAGAACTAAAGTGTCGACAGTGCTGCCACAAGGGGCTACATAATAGCCTTAAAGGTATAGAATAGTAAAGTAAAGTGCATGTGGGCGCTAAGAATCACTGTGCTGATACCTTATGTGAAGGGTCCGGACCGCTGCAGGGGACACAGGACACCCCGACGCGCGTTTCGGTAGTTGTACCTTCCTCAGGGGGCGCATACAGCCAGGTAAGTAGTGACCGGTTATATATAGAGGAGACCACAGAATGAAGTATGCCGTGCGGCACATCCTCCGTCCGCCCCGGCGTCCGCCCAGCAAAACCGGAAGTGCGCGGGGCCCCGCGCAGACCGGAAGTGCATGGCGATTGGCCAGGGCGGCAGGAGAAGGCGGCGCATGCGCACACAAAAATAGACACAGCGGCGGCCATGTTAGAACTGGGCAGAGGAAAGGGCATACATGGCGTGGACAGGACACGGTGACAATGCCACAACAAACGTCCAACTAGCAACATTACAAAATAATAAATGCACCAGAAAACAATATTGTGGACAAGTTATTACAAATGGAGGCCAAAATGAACGTACATAGTAAAATTATGACAAGGCTGACACCTAGCATAACGAGCCATCAGAGATCCATAGGACACCTAGTGGATATAGCTTGATAATATAGATATGAATACTCCAGGCAAAAGAGATATGTGAGCAAACTACAAACATAATAGGGCACGTAAAACAGAGTCCATAAAGGTTTAGGTAGCATGATGCATGTTGATGGCAAATGTCGGTGTCCACTTTTAAGGTCATATTTCTTTCTTCATGACATCAACACCACCGAAGCCGCCGCTGACAAAATATAGATACAACACTATGGATCCTAAATGACAAGAAATAGAACAATTAAAATCAAATAAAACCAAATGATGCGGAGAGGCAGAAACAGACACAGCAGTGCGACGACTACAGATAGGGGGCATAGCTAATATTTTCGTTTAAGCCGGATGGGCAGACCGTATTTAGCCGCCAAATCCAGCGTGTTTCCAACTGGCCAAGACGTTTAAAAAGATTCCCCCCGCGAATATTGACATTCAAAGCGTCAATACCGCGGACCCTAAGGAGCGAACCGTTGCTCTGATGACATGCTGCAAAGTGTCTAGGGATGGTCTTCAATTGAGAAGAATCAATCTGAGTAGAAGCTGCCTCAATCCCTAGAACGTGCTCCCGAATCCTGACCTTCAATTGTCTGGTGGTCATCCCGACGTAAATCAGACCGCACGGGCAGGTGGCAAAATAGATTACATATCGGGAGGTGCAAGAAATGCGTCTCCTGATAGTGTACTCTCTGGATTTATTAGAGTTCCAGAATTTGTCACATCTATCCATATTAGGGCACGCGACACAGCGGCCACACGGTGCAGAACCACCTGGGGCCGGTATGTCGTCCAGAAAGGTTTTAGGACCATGCCCAACATAGTGACTCCTAGTGAGGACATCTCTAAGATTCCTCGCCCGTCTAAAGGTAAGAAGGGGTCTTTGTGGGAGGAATTTACTGATGATAGTATCTGCCTGCAGGATGGGCCAGGCTTTAGTCAAAGCCGATCTTATTTTATTGGCCTGAGGGTTAAAAGTTGTAATAAATCGGAGCTGACTAGCGTCCTGACTTCTATCCACACCTTGGGGTTTATATAGTAGGTGATTACGTCTAGAGTGTTTAGCTCTATGATAAGCTTTTTTTATTATACGCCTACTATATCCCCGTTCGATAAATCGAGTGGTCAGTTCCATCGCACGCTTTTCAAAATCGGAGTCTGATGAACAGATCCTCCTTAGGCGAAGGAACTGGCCAACAGGTATAGAAGACACCATATGTTGAGGGTGACAGGAGGACGCATGTAACACCATGTTCGTGGATGTTTCTTTACGGTAAATATCTGTATGTAAAGACCCAGACTCATCCTTACTGACCGATACATCTAGAAAATTCACCCTGAGCTTATCATGGACACATGTAAGTCTAATATTAAGGTCGTTGCTGCTGAGAAGACTGATGAAGCGTCTCAGGTCGATGGCCTCACCCTGCCAGACAAAAAGGATGTCATCGATGTACCGCACCCAAAAGGGGATGCGGTCCATCGATGACAGCCTGTCCGACAGGAAGCTCGTTATGCTAGGTGTCAGCCTTGTCATAATTTTACTATGTACGTTCATTTTGGCCTCCATTTGTAATAACTTGTCCACAATATTGTTTTCTGGTGCATTTATTATTTTGTAATGTTGCTAGTTGGACGTTTGTTGTGGCATTGTCACCGTGTCCTGTCCACGCCATGTATGCCCTTTCCTCTGCCCAGTTCTAACATGGCCGCCGCTGTGTCTATTTTTGTGTGCGCATGCGCCGCCTTCTCCTGCCGCCCTGGCCAATCGCCATGCACTTCCGGTCTGCGCGGGGCCCCGCGCACTTCCGGTTTTGCTGGGCGGACGCCGGGGCGGACGGAGGATGTGCCGCACGGCATACTTCATTCTGTGGTCTCCTCTATATATAACCGGTCACTACTTACCTGGCTGTATGCGCCCCCTGAGGAAGGTACAACTACCGAAACGCGCGTCGGGGTGTCCTGTGTCCCCTGCAGCGGTCCGGACCCTTCACATAAGGTATCAGCACAGTGATTCTTAGCGCCCACATGCACTTTACTTTACTATTCTATACCTTTAAGGCTATTATGTAGCCCCTTGTGGCAGCACTGTCGACACTTTAGTTCTTATAGGTGATTAATATGTGATGCGCTATGTGCTTATATATACCAGGTGTTGGGTTCTGGGATGTTGCCGGGGTCATTATACCTTGGGTGACTGCACTTCTTGTTGCCTGAGGCAGATATTTTTGATGTCATCTGCCGGCCCTTCTCTACGCCATTTGTCTGGCCTTTTGTATGTATTTTTTAACTTTCTCTGTAATAAAGTTATACTGTTTTATTGGATTCAGTGACTGCATGGTCTCGTCTTGTTCTCAATGTGTTTTTGGCAGTTATCCATATTGTCCATGCGAGGAGGGTGTATGCTGACCATTTATATAATCATCATCTTATTTTTCAGCACGCTTTCGCACCACCAATTATGCTTATTGGAATTGTCTTGTATATTTACTTTTCTGTGTTATGCACAGGTGCCTATTCTGATACTATGGACTACCGGGCTAAAGAAAAAGCCTGGCTCACGCAACTCGACCAGACATTTGGTGGCAGTGGGACTGGTGCACAGCAGTGCGACGACGATAGATTTAATGAGAAACTGGCCATGATGAAGGATTCCCTGCTTAGGCGGTCTAAATTGTGGTGGAATCGTGTGTTCCTTGAGAAGTATACTGCCAATAGGATGATCCCTAGGGGATTGAGGGTTCGTGTGATCCCTACCTTCCCTATCAGTGATGAAACCTTTATTGGGAAGTGGGAAGAGGCGAGCAATTTATGCTCATTCACTTTAATGCAATTGTTGATCAACCATAATACGGCTACTATTGAGGAGCTGGATAAAAAGATAGATGAGTTGCAGACTACTATTAAGGCTGAATGCCCGAAAGAAAAACTGCAACAATTTGACCTTGAATTAGAAAAGTCCCTGGACATGTTGGCCAAAAAAATTCAAGAGAATCAGATGACCAAACACAACAGGGACCTTAAGGACTACCAAACTAATAGGGTCTATCTGTGGAGAAAAGCCAACTTGATACGTGCTCCATCTAACTCCTCCATCTCCTCTGCTAGCGGGCTATCGGATGGTTCTGTTTCCTCTGGACCAAGTCGGCTGAGGGATCATACTTTTCACCCATATAGGAGAAATCCGAGACATCAAGTGGATCTTGATAATACGAATAAACGGGTAATTAATCTGCGCCATCATGTACTCTCCCTCACTGACCTTGCTCTACTTGGTAGAGGGCTTTCATTCTCACCTACGCCTGAGTTTGATAGATTCACTGTTGTGAAAGATCTTAATCTATTTGCTAGATCGTTGCTGCTGAGACGTTACTACTTTAACAATGAGACTAATTCTCTTTTTCCCACAGAAACGGAACAAGCTGCGCTGAGGATATTGGAGGAGCTGGCGGTGGAACATATCCATGAGGGGGGTAAGATTCCTCCCTCTATTCGCCCACGATCTACTAAGTTTCCCCCTTTGGCGATTTGCCCTGCAATTGACCTTTTCGTCCGTAAAGAAACATCCACGAACATGGTGTTACATGCGTCCTCCTGTCACCCTCAACATATGGTGTCTTCTATACCTGTTGGCCAGTTCCTTCGCCTAAGGAGGATCTGTTCATCAGACTCCGATTTTGAAAAGCGTGCGATGGAACTGACCACTCGATTTATCGAACGGGGATATAGTAGGCGTATAATAAAAAAAGCTTATCATAGAGCTAAACACTCTAGACGTAATCACCTACTATATAAACCCCAAGGTGTGGATAGAAGTCAGGACGCTAGTCAGCTCCGATTTATTACAACTTTTAACCCTCAGGCCAATAAAATAAGATCGGCTTTGACTAAAGCCTGGCCCATCCTGCAGGCAGATACTATCATCAGTAAATTCCTCCCACAAAGACCCCTTCTTACCTTTAGACGGGCGAGGAATCTTAGAGATGTCCTCACTAGGAGTCACTATGTTGGGCATGGTCCTAAAACCTTTCTGGACGACATACCGGCCCCAGGTGGTTCTGCACCGTGTGGCCGCTGTGTCGCGTGCCCTAATATGGATAGATGTGACAAATTCTGGAACTCTAATAAATCCAGAGAGTACACTATCAGGAGACGCATTTCTTGCACCTCCCGATATGTAATCTATTTTGCCACCTGCCCGTGCGGTCTGATTTACGTCGGGATGACCACCAGACAATTGAAGGTCAGGATTCGGGAGCACGTTCTAGGGATTGAGGCAGCTTCTACTCAGATTGATTCTTCTCAATTGAAGACCATCCCTAGACACTTTGCAGCATGTCATCAGAGCAACGGTTCGCTCCTTAGGGTCCGCGGTATTGACGCTTTGAATGTCAATATTCGCGGGGGGAATCTTTTTAAACGTCTTGGCCAGTTGGAAACACGCTGGATTTGGCGGCTAAATACGGTCTGCCCATCCGGCTTAAACGAAAATATTAGCTATGCCCCCTATCTGTAGTCGTCGCACTGCTGTGTCTGTTTCTGCCTCTCCGCATCATTTGGTTTTATTTGATTTTAATTGTTCTATTTCTTGTCATTTAGGATCCATAGTGTTGTATCTATATTTTGTCAGCGGCGGCTTCGGTGGTGTTGATGTCATGAAGAAAGAAATATGACCTTAAAAGTGGACACCGACATTTGCCATCAACATGCATCATGCTACCTAAACCTTTATGGACTCTGTTTTACGTGCCCTATTATGTTTGTAGTTTGCTCACATATCTCTTTTGCCTGGAGTATTCATATCTATATTATCAAGCTATATCCACTAGGTGTCCTATGGATCTCTGATGGCTCGTTATGCTAGGTGTCAGCCTTGTCATAATTTTACTATGTACGTTCATTTTGGCCTCCATTTGTAATAACTTGTCCACAATATTGTTTTCTGGTGCATTTATTATTTTGTAATGTTGCTAGTTGGACGTTTGTTGTTTCATTGTCACCGTGTCCTGTCCACGCCATGTATGCCCTTTCCTCTGCCCAGTTCTAACATGGCCGCCGCTGTGTCTATTTTTGTGTGCGCATGCGCCGCCTTCTCCTGCCGCCCTGGCCAATCGCCATGCACTTCCGGTCTGCGCGGGGCCCCGCGCACTTCCGGTTTTGCTGGGCGGACGCCGGGGCGGACGGAGGATGTGCCGCACGGCATACTTCATTCTGTGGTCTCCTCTATATATAACCGGTCACTACTTACCTGGCTGTATGCGCCCCCTGAGGAAGGTACAACTACCGAAACGCGCGTCGGGGTGTCCTGTGTCCCCTGCAGCGGTCCGGACCCTTCACATAAGGTATCAGCACAGTGATTCTTAGCGCCCACATGCACTTTACTTTACTATTCTATACCTTTAAGGCTATTATGTAGCCCCTTGTGGCAGCACTGTCGACACTTTAGTTCTTATAGGTGATTAATATGTGATGCGCTATGTGCTTATATATACCAGGTGTTGGGTTCTGGGATGTTGCCGGGGTCATTATACCTTGGGTGACTGCACTTCTTGTTGCCTGAGGCAGATATTTTTGATGTCATCTGCCGGCCCTTCTCTACGCCATTTGTCTGGCCTTTTGTATGTATTTTTTAACTTTCTCTGTAATAAAGTTATACTGTTTTATTGGATTCAGTGACTGCATGGTCTCGTCTTGTTCTCAATGTGTTTTTGGCAGTTATCCATATTGTCCATGCGAGGAGGGTGTATGCTGACCATTTATATAATCATCATCTTATTTTTCAGCACGCTTTCGCACCACCAATTATGCTTATTGGAATTGTCTTGTATATTTACTGTAGTTGGCAGGCCACAGTCCAGGGTACCAGGCACGGGTGATGGTGGTCCGGCCGGCTCAGAGGCAATGGAGGGTTCCCTTGTTCCAGTAGAAGTCCATGAGCCTTTCCATCTAGCGCTTGCTGTACGTGAGGTCCCTGCTGCCTGAAGCTTCCTGCAGAGTCCTCTATTTCCCCTGTCCTAAGACAGGTACCTGCATGATGGGCAGCTTGAGCCTTTTTACAGGGACTCTATCATGCCCTGGGCTCCTCAGGTGCTGCTGCATCTCAGGTGTGGTGTGGGCCAATCACATAAAGTTCTTAGTCCTCCGGTTCTGCCAAGTGTCATACAGTTCCACTAAAGCCTCGGGCTCCCGGTACCCGGCTTCTGCACTATGGCTCTGAGGGTGTCCTATCGCTGTTCCCCTCTGAGCCCTGTTCCTCTCCTTTGCTCGTTCCCTTCCGGCTACTCCACATCCAACCCCTCCAGGTTATCTGTCCTTTCAGAGGCTGCAGCTCCCTCGTGGCTGCCATGCCTCTGATGTCTGCTCTAGATGTCCTTCCACTTCAGTCTCCCTATCCAACTAGCCTCCTTGGTCTTCTAGGACCAACTGTTCAACTCCTCCTCCAGATCAGGATACATAAAGCTTAGGGAAGCTCCCCTGAATTGGGTCTTGAGCTCCCCCTCTTGGCCTGGATTCAGAATGTGTTGCTTGTGTGTGCCTTACATGGTGAAGAGAACTCAATTGCCTCTGAGTATGACATTACCCTCCCCGAAGGAAAAGCAACATCACTGCAGCAACCGGTTACCTGGGGTGCTGCAAGTCCACCTAAAGGAAAAGTACATAGCTTGCACTGTACTTAAATATCTATTCCTTCTGGGTTAAACTTATTTAGTTTCTAAATGACCTCATGGCTACCCCAGTGTCACTTATTGGGCTTTTTTGACTGGCCCCACTCAACAGCAACTATTTCCACCGTGTTACATGAGACCTTGTTGCAGGCCAGAAAATTAATTGGTCAATTATGGAGGAGTTAAAATCTCTTGCCCAGTGTATATACTGCCAAAGTGCATCTTTACTGTGCAAGAAATGAACATAAATTATTATAACTACAGAGGAATTCCAGGCAGGTATTCTGTAATCTGGGAGCCTTGGCTTGATTCATAGGGGTTATAGTGCCAGCTATTGACAAGATTTACAGCCAATGCCTGAGAATGTGAAAAACCAAGACACTCTTCTGTTTTGTAGCGGTTGTCCTAGGATTAGACATGCCAATATATTTTTCAGGTGCACAACACAACCTACAAAGTTCTTCCAAAAATAGTATTTACTTCCAAAACAACAACAAAGCATTTAAACCTACAAGAGTAAATAGTCCAGATTCTCAATTTTAAAACAAAATAATTGAGGACTATATAACAGGATAGAAGCAAATAGCCAGAGTTTATAAATGTAACAAACTTTATTTAAATATTTTAAACACCAACATCATATCAGAAATAAATCCGTGAGTATCACCAGTGACGGACAAAGAAACAGGAGACAAAAAAGTTTTGCCAGGCAGCAAAACGCTGGAAAAAGACCACACCACAATAAATACCTATATATGAACGGCCTCAGTCTGAGATGCCGTATAAATAAACCACCATGGCAATTAGGTAAGAATAGATTTTTGAAAAGAGGAAATTCTGGCAGAGTATAGTATAGCTAAGAGATTTTATATCATGTTTACACCAGATTAGCTCTCTAATATATCAGGTGTTGATATATAGAATTACTTTATCTGTGGCCATGGTGAGTCTATGAGAGGTGGGTAGAACCTGCTGCCGTGCTGCCAAGCGCCTCGACGCGCGTTTCGCCCGATGAGCTTTGTCAGGAGGCGTGGCTAGTGCGGCAGGAGAAGTTCCCTATATAGAGCGTACAATTTAGATATAATAAGCGGCAGGTGTGTGGTGTACCGCAGCTGAAAAAAGTGCCTATGATGTCATCAGAGCGGGCATGTTCTAAAACATTCGTCCAATCAGAGGTATAGAAATATACTAAGTTTAAAAAGATAAAGAAGGACCTTCCAGATTTTGCACCAATGACAGTGCTTGTAGGTGGTCATGTGACGCGTCACATGGGTAACAAGGGCATCTGTAGTGCACAGAAGGACCTTCCAGTTTTGAACCAATGAGGAAGCTACAATATAGTCACATGGGGTCAGTTCCATAGTGACAGCGTAATATACCAATCGGCGTAGTGCCATGTGATGCCGTGCTCCCGCAAGTATGGCGCCGATGTCCCGCACCGCATGCCACCAGTGGGAGGAGCGGCATCATCCCCATGGTAACCGCAGCAACCAGACGCCGCGACACACACGGGACCACGGCAGCGCACATAAGCAATGCGTCTGGGTAAGAGAGCATAGAATTATCTATAAACTACTCAAATACAGTATATAATACATCTATACATAATTACTATAAAATATCTAATATATAAAGCTGAATGTGTGTGTGTATGTGTGTGTGTGTGTGTGTATGTATGTATGTATGTCCGGGATTGGCATCTGCACCGTCGCAGCTACAGCCACAAAATTTTGCACTGTCACACGTCTGGACCCCGAGAGCGTCATAGGCTATGTTGTGAAGCGAAATTTTAACCCCGCGCGTTCCAATTCACCAAACAATTGTGCCCCTATCTACATAATGGGGAAAAAAGTGAAAGGAAAAGTGTTGGAGGCGTCGCAGCTACAGCCACAAAATTTTGCACAGTCACACGTCTGGACCCTGAGAGCGTCAAAGGCTATGTTGTGAGGTGAAATTTTAACCCCGTGCTTTCCAATTCACCAAACAATTTTGCCCCTATCTACATAATGAGGAAAAAGCGAAAGGAAAAGTGTTGGAGGCGTCGCAGCTACAGCCACAAAATTTTGCACAGTCACACGTCTGGACCCTGAGAGCGTCATAGGCTACGTTGTGAGGTGAAATTTTAACCCCGCGCTTTCCAATTCACCAAACAATTTTGCCCCTATCTACATAATGGGAAAAAATGAAAGGAAAGTGTAGGAGGCAAATTGACAGCTGCCAGATGTGAACAAGGGGGACTTAAAGAATGAGAGCGATGGCGCCAAAGAGTATATACCATACAGTTGCTAAGGTGGGGCCCCGACATGGGATACTCACCACACACGGGGATATGAACACACACACAAAATGCGCCACACACTACCACGTGCTTGAACACATATTACCCTCAGCACACATTTCACCACAAATACACCAACCTCGCCACATAAAAGTCGAAACACAAAAGTCGCCACTCAAAACTCGCCACGCGAAGAACTCGCCACATGCAAAAACTAGGCTCTTGCAAAACTCGCCACAAGTGCAAAACTCACCTCATGGAAAACTCGCCACACGCAAAACTTGCACACGCGGAAAAATTGCCACATGCACAAAAGTTGCAACACATGCAAAAGTTGCCTCACACAAAACTTGCACATACTCAAAAGGCACCACACATAAAACTCGCCACGCGCAAAACTCGCCATGCGCAAAACTTGCTGCACACAACTTGCTACACTAACCTGTCACATGCAACTTGACACACAAAAAGTTGCTACACGCATGTTGCCACACAAAACTCATCTCACAAAAGTCGCTACATGCATGTCGCCACACGCAACTCAACACACAACTTGACAAACGAAACTCGCCCTAAAACACACAAGTCTGGTATTATCCTTCAAAAATAAAAATCTGATTAATAAGCAGACAAACTACAACAAATGTACCATATAGGAAATACGGCAGCTGTCAGTCACATGACCTGTCTATTATGTGTATGTGTGAGCTAATATATACTGCCAGGGGGAGGGCTTCCTGTTGGCTGGGGATTTATCAGGCTGCCAATTTAGCTTACAAATACTGAGGTAAAAATACTGAGCAAATAACGTGTGAACGAGGTCTAATACAGGAGGAGATGACACACAGGTATATACTATATACAGGGGAGATGACACACAGATATATACTATATACAGGAGAGATGACACACAGGTATATACTGTATAGAGGAGGAGATGACATACAGGTATATACTATATACAGGAGAGATGACACACAGGTATATACTGTATAGAGGAGGAGATGACACACAGGTACATACAGTGCCTACAAGTAGTATTCAACCCCCTGCAGATTTAGCAGGTTTAATAAGATGCAAATAAGTTAGAGCCTTCAAACTAGAGCAGGATTTATTAACAGATGCATAAATCTTACAAACCAAAACGTTTTGTTGCTCAGTTAAATTTTTATAAATTTTAAACATAAAAGTGTGGGTCAATTATTATTCAACCCCTAGGTTTAATATGTTGTGGAATAACCTTTGTTTGCAATTACAGCTACAGTTAGGTCCATATATATTTGGACAGAGACAACATTTTTCTAATTTTGGTTATAGACATTACCACAATGAATTTTAAACAAAACAATTCAGATGCAGTTGAAGTTCAGGCTTTCAGCTTTCATTTGAGGGTATCCACATTAAAATTGGATGAAGGGTTTAGGAGTTTCAGCTCCTTAACATGTGCCACCCTGTTTTTAATGAGACCAAAAGTAATTGGACAATTGACTCCAAGGCTATTTCATGGACAGGTGTGGGCAATCCCTTTGTTATGTCATTCTCAATTAAGCAGATAAAAGGCCTGGAGATTATTTGAGGTGTGGTATTTGCATTTGGAAGGTTTTGCTGTGAAATAAACATGCAGTCAAAGGAGCTCTCCATGCAGGTGAAACAAGCCATCCTTACGCTGCGAAAACAGAAAAAACCCATCCGAGAAATTGCTACAATATTAGGAGTGGCAAAATCTACAGTTTGGTACATCCTGAGAAAGAAAGAAAGCACTGGTGAACTCATCAATGCAAAAAGACCTGGGCACCCACGGAAGACAACAGTGGTGGATGATCGCAGAATAATCTCCATGGTGAAGAGAAACCCCCTCATAACAGCCAACCAAGTGAACAACACTCTCCAGGAGGTCGGTGTATCAATATCCAAATCTTCCATAAAGAGAAGACTGCATGAAAGTAAATACAGAGGGTTCACTGCACGGTGCAAGTCACTCATAAGCATCAAGAATAAAAAGGCTAGACTGGACTTTGCTAAAAAACATCTAAAAAGCCAGCACAGTTTTAGAAGAACATTTTTTGGACAGATGAAACCAAGATCAACCTCTACCAGAATGATGGAAAGAGAAAAGTATGGCGAAGGCGTGGTACAGCTCATGATCCAAAGCATACCACATCATCTGTAAAACAATGTGGAGGCAGTGTGATGGCTTGGGCATGCATGGCTGCCAGTGGCACTGGGTCACTAGTGTTTATTGATGATGTGACACAGGACAGAAGCAGCTGAATGAATTCTGAGGTATTCATAGATATACTGTGTGCTCAGATCCAGCCAAATGCAGCAAAACTGATTGGTCGTCATTTCATACTACAGATGGACAATGACCAAAACATAAAGCCAAAGCAACCAGGAGTTTATTAAAGCAAAGAAGTGGAATATTCTAGAATGGCCAAGTCAGTCACCTGATCTCAACCCAATTGAGCATGCATTTCACTTGTTAAAGACTAAACTTCAGACAGAAAGGCCCACAAACAAACAGCAACTGAAAACCACCGCAGTGAAGGCCTGGCAGAGCATCAAAAAGGAGGAAACACAGCGTCTAGTGATGTCCATGAGTTCAAGACTTCAGGCAGTCATTGCCAACAAAGGATTTTCAACCAAGTACTAAAAATGAACATTTTATTTAAAATTATTTAATCTGTCCAATTACTTTTGGTCCCTTTAAAAACAGGGTTGCACATGTTAAGGAGCTGAAACTCCTAAACCCTTCATCCAATTTTAATGTGGATAACCTCAAATGAAAGCTGAAAGTCTGAACTTCAACTGCATCTGAATTATTTTGTTTCAAATTCATTGTGGTAATGTCTATAACCAAAATTAGAAAAATGTTGCCTCTGTCCAAATATATATGGACCTAACTGTAATAATCGTCTTTTATAAGACCTGATCAGGCCGGCACAGGTCTCTGGAGTTATCTTGGCCCACTCCTCCATGCAGATCTTCTCCAAGTTATCTAGGTTCTTTGGGTGTCTCATGTGGACTTTAATCTTGAGCTCCTTCCACAAGTTTTCAATTGGGTTAAGGTCAGGAGACTGACTAGGCCACTGCAACACCTTGATTTTTTGCCTCTTGAACCAGGCCTTGGTTTTCTTGGCTGTGTGCTTTGGGTCATTGTCTTGTTGGAAGATGAAATGACGACCCATCTTAAGATCCTTGATGGAGGAGCGGAGGTTCTTGGCCAAAATCTCCAGGTAGGCCGTGCTATCCATCTTCCCATGGATGCGGACCAGATGGCTAGGCCCCTTGGCTGAGAAACAGCCCCACAGCATGATGCTGCCACCACCATGCTTGACTGTAGGGATGGTATTCTTGGGGTCGTATGCAGTGCCATCCAGTCTCCAAACGTCACGTGTGTGGTTGGCACCAAAGATCTTGATCTTGGTCTCATCAGACCAGAGAACCTTGAACCAGTCAGTCTCAGAGTCCTCCAAGTGATCATGAGCAAACTGTAGATGAGCCTTGACATGACGCTTTGAAAGTAAAGGTACCTTACGGGCTCGTCTGGAACGGAGACCATTGCGGTGGAGTACGTTACTTATGGTATTGACTGAAACCAATGTCCCCACTGCCATGAGATCTTCCCGGAGCTCCTTCCTTGTTGTCCTTGGGTTAGCCTTGACTCTTCGGACAAGCCTGGCCTCGGCACGGGAGGAAACTTTCAAAGGCTGTCCAGGCCATGGAAGGCTAACAGTAGTTCCATAAGCCTTCCACTTCCGGATGATGCTCCCAACAGTGGAGACAGGTAGGCCCAACTCCTTGGAAAGGGTTTTGTACTCCTTGCCAGACTTGTGACCCTCCATGATCTTGTCTCTGATGGCCTTTGGAATGCTCCTTTGTCTTTCCCATGTTGACCATGTATGAGTGCTGTTCACAAGTTTGGGGAGGGTCTTAAATAGTCAGAAAAGGCTGGAAAAAGAGATAATTAATCCAAACATGTGAAGCTCATTGTTCTTTGTGCCTGAACTACTTCTTAATACTTTAGGGGAACCAAACAGAATTCTGGTGGGTTGAGGGGTTGAATAATAAATGACCCTCTGAAAAGACTTTTCACAATTTAAAAAAAAAATAAACAAAGAAATAACATTCTTTTTTGCTGCAGTGCATTTCACACTTCCAGGCTGATCTACAGTCCAAATGTCACAATGCCAAGTTAATTCCAAATGTGTAAACCTGCTAAATCTGCAGGGGGTTGAATACTACTTGTAGGCACTGTATATATACAGGAGGAGATGACATACAGGTATATACTATATACAGGAGGAGATGACACACAGGTATATACTATATACAGGAGCAGATGACCTACAGGTATATACTATATACAGGAGGAGATGACATACAGGTATATGCTATATATAGAAGATGACATGCAGGTGTATACTATATACAGGAGGAGATGACATACAGGTATATACTGTATATAGAAGGAGATGACATTCAGGTATATACTATATATAGGGGAGATGACACAGCAGGTATATACTATATACAGGGGAGATGACATACAGGTATATACTATATACAGGAGATGACATACAGATGTATACTATATATAAGGGAGATGACAAACATGTATATACTGAGGTGATGAGGTGAAAATGAGAGGTGTGAGGTGAAAATGAAAAGGTGTGAGTGCAAAATGAGAGGAGTGAGGAAAAATAGTGGAGTGATCAGAAATTGACAGATGTGAGGTTGAAATGACAAGTGTTAGGGGGGAATCAGAGGAGTGAGGGAGAAAATGAGAGGTGTGAGGGAGAAAATGAGAGATGTGAGGGGGAAAATGAAAGATGTGATTGGGAAAATGAGAGGCGTGATGGGAAAATAAGAGAAGTGAGGTGCTATAACTAACCACAGATATTTACTATGCCCAGGCAACGCCGGGCTCTTCAGCTAGTAATATAAATAAGGATTGAACTCAAACTAGCATAATCAAAACATATCAAGATGTAACAAATATAGCCAAAATGTTTTTATATAATCAGTTTAAATAGTATATATTGAAAAATTATTATAATCTGATATATCTCTGTTGTTATTGTTGTACGGTCCCAGTTCTTTATGATATATAGCTTCCGTGAAGATAGCTCCAAAGGCACGCGGCAATACCAGACTTCCTGCAACCCTCCATATTATCGGATAATGCCACCAAGAATAGAGATATTTGCTTGAATGAGGGAAATTTTTTTATATGAGTATAGGATATATGAACAAAGGTCTGAAAGACTGAAAAAAACATGTAATTAAAAACAACATAAATATGTGCAATAAAAGAGAACTAATTAAAATAGCACCATAGATGTTAATAGAAGTATATTTACAGAAAAGACTTGAAGCTAACAAACTCGTTAAGACCATATGGAGTAACAGTATTTAAATTGACCATCCATTTAGTTTCCAATTGTAGGAGCTTTCGTTTAGCATTGCCCCCTCTATTTCCCATATAAATCCTGTCGATACCGCAGACTTTAAGACCCCTAGGGTTACAACTATGATGTTCACGGAAATGCCTGGGGATATTTTTGAGATTCTCGTGTTCACTACCTGCTTTTTTTGCATTTGTGATGTCCCGTATATGCTCTTGTATACGGATTTTCAGGGCTCTAGTGGTCATGCCTATGTAAATTAAATTGCAGGGGCATGTGAGATGGTATATAATGCCTTCCGTGTTACACGAGATATGATGTACAATTTTAAAGGATTTATCCCCTTTAGCATTTACAAAAGATGTAGTTTTGGGGATATATCTACAAATAGAACAAGTCCCACAGGCATATGAGCCCCAGGGTGGACCTTTGCTCCCAAACAAGAATTGACTATCTCTAGGAGGGACATAGTGACTCCTGGTTAGGATGTCTCCCAGGTTGCGGGAACGTCTCCATGTAATGGAGGGTGTCTGATTAAGCTGATATTTTAAATCCTTATCCGTGAGGAGAATAGACCAGTTTTTTTATATTATTTCTTTCATTTGTTGCCAGTTGGAATTAAATGTAGAAACGAAGCGAGGTGTCATTTCACAATTGGTATTATTTTGTTGTTGTTGTTGTCGGTCTGATCTATAGGTAAGGAGAGATTGTCTATTAGTATTGGCTGCTCTAAGGTAGCCTTTCTTGATATCCCTTGTTTTGTAGCCCCGTTCTCTAAATCTATTAGTAAGATTATCAGCTTGTTTTTGAAACACCAAGTCATCAGAACAGATACGTCGTATTCTTAAGAATTGGCCGACTGGGATAGATTTTATCAATTGTGGTAGATGGGACGAGTCGGCATGTAATAGTGCATTTGTTGCTGTGTCTTTGCGATAGACATCAGTTATCATGCCGTCTGTTCTTTTCAAAATCATAATATCAAGAAACTCCATCCTAGTCGTGTTATATTTCCATGTAAGCTTGATATTTAGGTCATTGTTGTTGAGCAGCTGGAGGAAGTCGTTTAATTGCGATGTGGAGCCCTGCCAGATAAAAAATATGTCATCTATAAAGCGCGACCACGAGATGAGGTTTTCATGACCAGGAGTATCAAGGACCACCTCCCTCTCCCACAGCCCCAGGAAAAGATTAGCATATGAGGGCGCACATGTAGCCCCCATTGCAGTTCCCTGGAGCTGTAGGAAGGGGCGGTCCTTAAATACAAAGAAATTATGTGTAAGTACAAAATGTAATAATGATAACACAAAATCAATCAGGTCTTTATCTAAATTGGTCATGGTCAGAAAAAATGCCGTAGCCCTCATCCCATGGTCGTGGCCCATTGAGGTGTACAGAGACTCCACATCGCAAGTAACCAGTAACATATCCTCCTCCAGGTGTATCCCTTCCAGTTTCCTCAGGATATCCGTCGTATCTCTCGTATAAGATGGTAAAGTCTCGACACATCCCTGTAAGTAATAGTCTATATATTTACATATAGGTTCACAAAGACCCCCAATCCCAGAGACTATAGGTCTCCCTGGTGGGTTTTGGGGGTCTTTGTGAATTTTTGGAAGGAGGTAAAAGGTAGGAGTTACTGGGCATCCTTGTATCAAAGATTCTATTTTTCAGGTGCGTATACTTTTGTCTTCTGAAAATAACTTTGTACTGGTTTTATTTGCTTCTAGTCTTTATAATGTCTGATTATGATGACAGATTGATATAAGGCAATATGCTCTGTACCTGTCTGCCCATTGATCTGTACACTTATTTTGTTACATCGGTAAAACAGTTTCAAACAAAAAAAAATCATCTTGACAATAGCTTCCCACTTTAGTTTTTTGCTGGTCTACATGCTGTCATTTTGATCACTGCTTTCTCTGCTGCAGATTTAGCAGTGCTCAGAATGTTGAGCTCTGTATAACCCCGCCCCCACCACTGATTGGCATCTTTCTGTCAATGGCAGCTTTCTGTGTACACTGTCCGATCAGTGGTGGAGGTGTGGTTACATGGAAGAGCTGACTAGGACTAGTTCTCTAGTAAATCTGCTGATAAAACACTGATTTTATTGAAACAGCGACACGTAGCCTATTAAATGACACAAGACTTGAATCAGGGTCTCTGCCCCTACATCATGCTGCTCTCAAATTGCATAGCAACATCTTGCCTTTTAAGTAATGACCACACAGACAAGTTAAACAATTTTACTTGAATAACTGTCAGGAACTCTGTTGGACGTGACAAAGCCTTGGGACCAGATTGGCTATCTTTACAGAAATTCCTCAAATGACAAGAAAATATCCTTCTTTGACTTCTGGATATAAACTTGCCTCAAACACCAGGGCCTCCTAAACACCATTGATGAAGCTTTCTACTTAGCCTTGTTAAATCCGGACAAGGATTCACTTGATGGTGGCGTCTATTGGTCCATTGTTACATTAACTCATGGCATACAAGATATTAACTAAGGCATTTTGCCAAAGGTGTTCCATCCACACTTGATCAATCTGGATAAAGCCAGATTAATTCCACGACAAAATTCTTGCAATCTAGATCGTCCTTAAACAGTTGCATCTCAGATGGGTGCAGCTTGCATAAAGTGGTAAGGTAATATCTTTTTCAAATCCTACCTAACATATTCCTTTGTCCCAACATTTATTCCTTAGCTTTCCATACATGTAAAAAAACACAAGACATAAATTTCAGTAAGTAGCTTACTTTCAACCTTCTTTCCCCCAAGAAAAGGCTCCATGTCAAGGGTGATCTTTATATCAATTCTCTCCTCTCTTCCCCACCCCCATTATTTGCAAATGCTATGGAGGCTTTACCCATTTGACTTTGAAGTGATGCTCATTATTCTTGTATATTTATGACTCACGTAGAGGTTGTTTAGTTTTCTATTAGAATGGTCTGTTCTTGTGTATATGCCATCCCTATTTTGCCGTAATCCCTTCCCAACATGACCAATTTCCATTCTCATTTATTTCTCCCATTCTTCCATAAAAGAAGTGTAAGAAGAACCGGACCGGAGGTACCTCTCTTGCACCGGGTCCAGAACTGTCGGGGCCGTCTCCTCTGTTGTGCGGGGGGAAAGGTTAGGGGACAGGACTGACCTTTGCACTGGACTGTACAGGGCGTAGCTAAGGGGAAAAGGCAGAGCACGCGCGGAAGTGGTCAGACTTGGCAGGAGCGCTCAGCGCGCAGCGGGGAGAAGAGAGTGCTCCGTCCCTAGAGCACCACAGCAGTAAAGGCCTGCAGCGTTCCCGGTGGTACTCACAGAAACTGTGATCAGAGAGGTGCTGAGTGCCCGTTGGTTCCCACAACACAAGGGGCCATGAGTACTGCGCGCGCACTGCTAAAAAGAGACTGGGGTTGCTACCGTGAACTGTATTCTGATCCCCCGGTCCATGTCTGCCAGTTACATTAGGTTCTGATGACTCTGTTAACTGTGTTATTCTTCCTTTGCTGGATCCCGGATCACAGAATCCACAAAAGACACCGGAGGCTAAAAGTCAACGCCAGGACCCTGCTCATCGACATCACAAGGATTGAACCGGACAAATGACACGCTAACCATTGTTAGTGCCATTCTCCATCCTGTGGACATTGCTTACTGGACGTCGTCAGGACCGGATAAGATAAGTTATACCGTGAACCTTGTTGTTATTGTTGAACCGTGCATTTCCCCAAACTGCTTATCCTTTATTCTATATATATATATATATATATATATATATATATATATATATATATATATATACAGTTAGGGCCAGAAATATTTGGACAGTGACACAATTTTCGCGAGTTGGGCTCTGCATGCCACCACATTGGATTTGAAATGAAACCTCTACAACAGAATTCAAGTGCAGATTGTAACGTTTAATTTGAAGGGTTGAACAAAAATATCTGATAGAAAATGTAGGAATTGTACACATTTCTTTACAAACACTCCACATTTTAGGAGGTCAAAAGTAATTGGACAAATAAACATAACCCAAACAAAATATTTTTTTTTTCAATATTTTGTTGCAAATCCTTTGGAGGCAATCACTGCCTTAAGTCTGGAACCCATGGACATCACCAAACGCTGGATTTCCTCCTTCTTAATGCTTTGCCAGGCCTTTACAGCCGCAGCCTTCAGGTCTTGCTTGTTTGTGGGTCTTTGCGTCTTAAGTCTGGATTTGAGCAAGTGAAATGCATGCTCAATTGGGTTTAGATCTGGAGATTGACTTGTCCATTGCAGAATGTTCCACTTTTTGGCACTCATGAACTCCTGGGTAGCTTTGGCTGTATGCTTGGGGTCATTGTCCATCTGTACTATGAAGCGCCGTCCAATCAACTTTGCAGCATTTGGCTGAATCTGGGCTGAAAGTATATCCCGGTACACTTCAGAATTCATCCGGCTACTCTTGTCTGCTCTTATGTCATCAATAAACACAAGTGACCCAGTGCCATTGAAAGCCATGCATGCCCATGCCATCACGTTGCCTCCACCATGTTTTACAGAGGATGTGGTGTGCCTTGGATCATGTGCCGTTCCCTTTCTTCTCCAAACTTTTTTCTTCCCATCATTCTGGTACAGGTTGATCTTTGTCTCATCTGTCCATAGAATACTTTTCCAGAACTGAGCTGGCTTCTTGAGGTGTTTTTCTGCAAATTTAACTCTGGCCTGTCTATTTTTGGTATTGATGAATGGTTTGCATCTAGATGTGAACCCTTTGTATTTACTGTCATGGAGTCTTCTCTTTACTGTTGACTTAGAGACAGATACACCTACTTCACTGAGAGTGTTCTGGACTTCAGTTGATGTTGTGAACGAGTTCTTCTTCACCAAATTAAGTATGCGGCGATCATCCACCACTGTTGTCATCCGTGGACGCCCAGGCCTTTTTGAGTTCCCAAGCTCACCAGTCAATTCCTTTTTTCTCAGAATGTACCCAACTGTTGATTTTGCTACTCCAAGCATGTCTGCTATCTCTCTGATGGATTTTTTCTTTTTTTTCAGCCTCAGGATGTTCTGCTTCACCTCAATTGAGAGTTCCTTTGACCGCATGTTGTCTGCTCACAGCAACAGCTTCCAAATGCAAAACCACACACCTGGAATCCACCCCTGACCTTTTAACTACTTCATTGATTACAGGTTAACGAGGGAGACGCCTTCAGAGTTAATTGCAGCCCTTAGAGTCCATTGTCCAATTACTTTTGGTCCCTTGAAAAAGAGGACGCTATGCATTACAGAGCTATGATTCCTAAACCCTTTCTCCGATTTGGATGTGGAAACTATCATATTGCAGCTGGGAGTGTGCACTTTCAGCCCATATTACATATATAATTTTATTTCTGAACATGTTTTTGTAAACAGCTAAAATAACAAAACTTGTGTCACTGTCCAAATATTTCTGGCCCTAACTGTATATATATATATTTATATATATATGTATATACCCGTTTCCCCATCCTCTTGCCTTCGTGGAGCATACACCTGGTAGATTTAAAACCGTTAACCCTTGCTCTGCCTCCGATACGTTATTGCATCCCGCTACCTGCTCACAGAAGAACTTTTTTTATTTTTCTGTCTACATAGACATATGAGGGTTTGTTTTCTTGCAGGATGAGTTGTACATTTGAATGACACCATTAATTTTACCACTTTTGCATAGGAAAATTGGGAGGGGCGAGGAGTGCAGTGAAATAATAAAAAAAAAAAACAATTCCGATATTGTTTTTCGGGAATTGTTTTTCAGATGTACATTGTGTGGTAAAAATGACCTCGCAATATGATTCTCATCTGTACGATTACTGTGATACCAAACTTGTCCAGTTCATTTTTTTATATATACATTTAGTGGTGAAACCAAATTAGTAATTGGAAAATAACAACACAAATTTTTTTGTTTGTTTTTTCTAGAGACCCGTGACACTTTCATTATTTGGTTGATAGAGCTGTGTGAGTGCCTATTTTTTTTTTTTGTGGGGGGGGGCAAAACATTTTTATAAATATTTTGGTATAGGTATGACATTTTGTTACTTTACAGCATTTTTTCTGCAGTATTGCAGCAATCCTTTAATTATAAAGTGAAGCCCTGTAGCCAATCCTAACAGCGTGTAATATACTCACTGTCAGGATTCAGCTCTGCAGGTTCCATCAGGCATCATATGGCCGCTTCACTCATGCGATTTTCATACTTACATTCACGTGACGAACTTTTCTTCCTGCTTCTCTGTTGTCCACTAACCAAAAATTTAGGAAGAGCAGCTATTCGGCATTTGACTAATTGCGCAAATCCCATATGTGCTTTTTTTTTGGGGGGGGGGGGAGGGGGGGGCACTCTTGGCATTCTCTTGATGAGCTTCAAGAGGTATTCACCGGGAATGGTCTTCCAACAATCTTCAAGGAGTTCCCAGAGATGCTTAGCACTTGTTGGCTCTTTTGCCTTCACTCTGCGGTCCAGCTCACCCCAAACCATCTCGATTGGGTTCAGGTCTGGTGACTGTGGAGGCCAGGTCATCTTACACAGCCTAGAGGTGTGTTTGGGGTCATTGTCCTGTTGAAAAATAAATGATGGTCCAACTAAACGCAAACCGGATGGAATAGCATGCCGCTGCAAGATGCTGTGGTAGCTATGCTGGTTCAGTATGCCTTCCATTTTGAATAAATCCCCAACAATTTCACCAGCAAAGCACCCCCACACCATCACACCTCCTCCTCCATGATTCACAGTTGGAACCAGGCATGTAGAGTCCATCCATTCACCTTTTCTGCGTCGCACAAAGACACGGTGGTTGGAACCAAAGATCTAAAATTTGGACTCATCAGACCAAAGCACAGATTTCCACTGGTCTAATGTCCATTCCTTGTGTTCTTTAGCCAAAACAAGTCTCTTCTGCTTGTTGCCTGTCCTTAGCAGTGGTTTCATAGCAGCTATTTTACCATGAAGGCCTGCTGCACAAAGTCTCCTCTTAACAGTTGTTGTAGAGGTGTGTCTGCTGCTAGAACTCTGTGTGGCATTGACCTGGTCTCTAATCTGAGCTGCTGTTAACCTGCGATTTCCGAGGCTGGTGACTCGGATAAACTTATCCTCAGAAGCAGAGGTGACTCTTGGTCTTCCTTTCTTGGGGCGGTCATCATGTGAGCCAGTGTCTTTGTAGTGCTTGATGATCCGCACATGTATTCAACCTGTCAATCATGCAGCTGCGTCGACATAAACTAAATCTCTGAACACGCCGAAATACTTGGAGACCACTCAAGCATGCTCGGGAAATCTAGAGTAACAAATATACTCGCTCATCGCTAACGACAATATTTACAATATCTATACATTAGTCAATGTGGGTGGACATTTCACCCATGGTTTTGGGTCACTTAGGTTTTTATATACACTGCTCAAAAAAATAAAGGGAACACTTAAACAACAGAATGTAACTCCAAGTAAATCAAACTTCTGTGAAATCAAACTGTCCACTTAGAAAGCAACACTGTTTGACAATCAATTTCACATGCTGTTGTGCAAATGGAATAGACAACAGATGGAAATTATTGGCAATTATCAAGACACACTCAAAGGAGTGGTTCTGCAGGTGGGGACCACAGACCACATCTCAGTACCAATGCTTTCTGGCTGATGTTTTGGTCACTTTTGAATGTTGGTTGTGCTTTCACACTCGTGGCAGCTTGAGACAGACTCTAAAGCCCACACAAGTGGCTCAGGTAGTGCAGCTCATCCAGGATGGCACATCAATGCGAGCTGTGGCAAGAAGGTTTGCTGTGTCTGTCAGTGTAGTGTCCAGAGGCTGGAGGCGCTACCAGGAGACAGGCCAGAACACCAGGAAACGTGGAGGGGCCTTAGGAGGGCAACAACTCAGCAGCAAGACCGCTACCTCAGACTTTGTGCAAGGAGGAACAGGAGGAGCACTGCCACTGCCCTGCAAAATGACCTCCAGCAGGCCGCAAATGTGCACGTGTCTGCACAAATGGTTAGAAACTGACTCCATGAGGATGGTCTGAGTGCCCGATGTCCACAGATGGGGGTTGTGCTCACAGCCCAACACCGTGCAGGACGCTTGGCATTTGCCACAGAACACCAGGATTGGTAAATTCACCACAGGCGCCCTGTGCTCTTCACAGATGAAAGAAGGTTCACACTGAGCACATGTGACAGAGTCTGGAGACGCTGTGGAGAGTGATCTGCTGCCTGCAACATCCTTCAGCATGACCTGTTTGGCAGTGGGTCAGTAATGGTGTGGGGTGGCATTTCTTTGGAGGGCCGCACAACCCTCCATGTGCTCGCCAGAGGTAGCCTGACTGCCATTAGGTATCGAGATGAGATCCTCAGACTACTTGTGAGACCATATGCTGGTGCAGTTGGCCCTGGGTTCCTCCTAATGCAGGACAATGCCAGACCTCATGTGGCTGCAGTGTGTCAATAGTTCCTGCAAGATGAAGGCATTGAAGCTATGGACTGGCCCGCCCGATCCCCAGGCCTGAATCCGATTGAGCACATCTGTGACATCATGTCTCGCTCCATCCACCAATGTCACATTGCACCACAGACTGTCCAGGAGTTGGCAAATGCTTTAGTCCAGGTCTGGGAGGGGATACCTCAGGAGACCATCCCCCGCCTCATCAGGAGCATGCCCAGGCATTTTACATTAGGGAGTTCACACAGGCGCGTGGAGGCCACACACAATACTGAGCATCTTTTCCTTGTCATGAGGCATTTCCACTGAAGTTGGATCAGCCTGTAATTTGATTTTCCACTTTGATTTTGAGTATCATTCCAACTCCAGACCTCCGTGGGATATTCATTTTGACTTACGTTGATAATTGTTATGTTTTATTGTGCTCAACACATTCCACTATGCAATGAATAAAAATTTGCAACTGGAGTATTTCATTCAGAAATATCTAGGATGTGGTATTTTAGTGTTCCCTTTATTTTTTTGAGCAGTGTATTTTCTTGTCTATCCATCTGTGGTTGTATGATTCAATACACTTTTTATGGTACTAGTATCACTATGGGTTGCTCTTAATATTATTCTACTCTTATCTGATTCAATAAACTTTCTATGGAATTAGTATCGCTCTTACTATTATTCTACCTTTATCCAACTTTTTTGTATATTTTTCACGCTAAAATACTCGAAGACCACCCCACCCGAGCATGCTCGGAGAAACTTGAGTAACGAGCATACTCGCTCATCACTAGTTGAGTATCTTTGTCAGAAAAGCATTAAGCTACTTACTGGTAGCGGCATTTTTCGGAGGCCCATGACAGCACACGAGAGAGGGGATCTGCCCTTAAGGAACAGGAAACCTACAGATACAAAAGGGCGGCACCTCTCCCCATGCATCAGTTGTATTTCAGAGCCTGAGAGGACTGCCGCGGTTAGTGGTACACAAATATACATTATATACATTTTGAAACAAAATAACCCATTATTGTAATAAGACACCATACGTGAGATTTACATATTACGCTATATACATATCAGGAAGTGCTACCCCCACGTGAATAGGGAGGGAACTAAGGGTGCTGTCATGGGCCTCCGAAAAATCCCGCTACCAGTAAGTAGCTTAATGCTTTATTCGGACTCCCATGACAGCACACGAGAGATTTACAGAGATGTAAGCTACCTTAGGGAGGGACTATAGATTGTAGCACCCTTAACCCAAAGGAAAGATCAGAGGAGGACCCCAAATCCAACCGATAGTGTTTAAAGAAAGTGGAAGGGGATGACCATGTGGCCGCCTTACATATCTGCTCCACTGACACTCCAGATCTTTCCGCCCAGGATGACGCCATGGCCCGGGTGGAATGTGCCTTTAGGTTCTGCGGAGCTGGCCCCCCACCTGCTGTATAAGCTAGAGAGATAGTTTCCCTAATCCATTTAGCCAGTAAATATGTCACTGAATTCAACATTAACCCCAGGAATTTTTGAACATTAAGGCCATGTTCACACAGTGCGTTTTTTACCGCGGAACCGCGGCGGTTTTGCCGCTGCGGTTCCGCAGCTGTTTTCCATGCAGGGTACAGTACACTGTACCCTATGGAAAACAGGACACACTGTGCACATGGTCCGGAAATTGTAAAAAAAAAGCCGCGCTGAATAGCTCCCGGAAAAAAGAAGGAGCATGTCAATTCTTCTTCCTGAACCGCAGCGGTTCTGCACCCATAGACCTCCATTGTGAGGTCAAAATCGCAGTAAAACACGCAGATCAAAAATATATCTGCGTGTTTTACTGCGGTTTGATGTGCAGAACCGCTGCTGCAGGAAGTTCGGGGAAGCGGGCGGAAGTGCGTGGGCGGAAGTCCGTGGGCGGCGTGTGTGGTCCCGACTGTATCACGAAGAGACTGTCACTATGGAGGCATACCGTCGCATGGGGATCGATGTCGGGCGTCTGATTGATTTGGTAAGTCTGTGTGTCCGTCCCCATGCGACGATATGCCTCTATTGTGCTAAGTCGCCGTATCGGACTACTACTCCCATCCGGTATTTAGGATGGGAGAGTTGTCCCTGTGTCCGGCGACTTAGCACAATACTAAAGTTCACACCAAACACAAACACACAATACACAAACATGACACACAGTACAGTACATACAACACATAACATAGAGTATATACTCACCATACACCACACTTGTAGGCGAAGCCCTCGATCCTCAATGAAAAAATCCCAAAATAATAAAGCAAATCCATACTCCCTGTCCGCAGAATCCATAACCGAGTGTCCCACGCCGATCTCCTGCTCTCCGGTGATACACTGCCAGGAGCGAAGCTCCTAGCAGTGTATCGCGTACTGTCCCGGAGCTCAATGGCGCCGGCGTCTCGGTTAACGGCAGTACAGCTGCGTTGAACTTTCCCACGCAGCACTGCCGTTAAGCGAGAGTACCGGGGTCAATGACCGCCGGTAAACTCGCTCGCGCATGCGCAGTGACACACCGACAGGAACTATGGCTCCTGTCAGTGTGTTGCTGCAGCCGTGGAGAGCAGACACATCTCTGGATGTGTCTGTTCTCCATGGAAGATCTTCGTGGGACCCTCGATGGATTTCTGCGGACAGGGCCAGGGAGTATGAATTTGTTTTTTTGTTTTGCCTTTTTTTCAGGTCGAGGGTCTTCAGGATGGATTGAGCGTGCAATAAAAGAATTGTCAAAAAGTGTGTGTCTTTATTTCATTAAAATATTTTTTCTAGTGTTTGTGTTTTTTTTTTTTAACCCTTTCATTGGCTTAATAATGGATAGGCGTCTCATTGACGCCTCTCCATTATTAACCGGGCTTAATGCCACCTTACAATAGCAAGGTGGCATTAACCCCTCATTACCCCATATCCCACCGCTACACGGGAGTGGGAAGAGAGGGGCTAAGTGCCGGAATTGGCGCATCTTTTTGATGCGCCTTTTCCGGGGCGGCTGCGGGCTTATATTTGTAGCCAGGGGGGGGCAAATATCCATGGCCCCTTTCCTAGGCTATGAATATAAGCCCACGGCTGTCTGCGTAGCCTTTCTGGCCTAAAAATATAGGGGGACCCCAACACGTTTTTTTTTCGGGGCCCCCTATATTTTAGTGCCAGAAAGGCTACGCAGACAGCCGTGGGCTTATATTCATAGCCTGGGAACAGCCATGGGTATTTTAACCCCTTCCCGGGCGTCAAATATTGGCCCACAGCTGTCTGCTTAGCCTTTCTGGCCTAAAAATATAGGGGGACCCCAACACATTTTTTTTTTTTAGGGGGGTCCACATATATTATAGTAAACCTTATTAGGATTAATAATTGATCGGCGTCTTATTGACGCCTCGCCATTACTAACCGTGCTTAATGCCACCTTACAATAGCTTTAGGGGTAGGGTTAGGATCCCTGTAGGGTTAGGGTTAGGATCCCTGTAGGGTTAGGGTTAGGATCCCTGTAGGGTTAGGGTTAGGATCCCTTTAGGGTTAGGGTTAGGGTTAGGATCCCTGTAGGGTTAGGGTTAGGATCCCTTTAGGGTTAGGGTTAGGATCCCTGTAGGGTTAGGGTTAGGATCCCTTTAGGGTTAGGGTTAGGATCCCTGTAGGGTTAGGGTTAGGGTTAGGATCCCTTTAGGGTTAGGGTTAGGATCCCTGTAGGGTTAGGGTTAGGATCCCTGTAGGGTTAGGGTTAGGATCCCTGTAGGGTTAGGGTTAGGATCCCTGTAGGGTTAGGGTTAGTATCCCTGTAGGGTTAGGGTTAGGATCCCTTTAGGGTTAGGGTTAGGGTTAGGATCCCTGTAGGGTTAGGGTTAGGGTTAGGATCCCTTTAGGGTTAGGGTTAGGGTTAGGATCCCTGTAGGGTTAGGGTTAGGATCCCTTTAGGGTTAGGGTTAGGATCCCTTTAGGGTTAGGGTTAGGATCCCTGTAGGGTTAGGGTTAGGATCCCTGTAGGGTTAGGGTTAGGATCCCTGTAGGGTTAGGGTTAGTATCCCTGTAGGGTTAGGGTTAGGGTTAGGATCCCTTTAGGGTTAGGGTTAGGATCCCTGTAGGGTTAGGGTTAGGGTTAGGATCCCTTTAGGGTTAGGGTTAGGGTTAGGATCCCTGTAGGGTTAGGGTTAGGGTTAGGATCCCTTTAGGGTTAGGGTTAGGGTTAGGATCCCTTTAGGGTTAGGGTTAGGGTTAGGATCCCTGTAGGGTTAGGGTTAGGGTTAGGATCCCTTTAGGGTTAGGGTTAGGATCCCTGTAGGGTTAGGGTTAGGATCCCTGTAGGGTTAGGGTTAGGATCCCTGTAGGGTTAGGGTTAGGGTTAGGATTCCTGTAGGGTTAGGGTTAGTATCCCTGTAGGGTTAGGGTTAGGGTTAGGATCCCTTTAGGGTTAGGGTTAGGATCCCTGTAGGGTTAGGGTTAGGGTTAGGATCCCTTTAGGGTTAGGGTTAGGGTTAGGATCCCTTTAGGGTTAGGGTTAGGATCCCTGTAGGGTTAGGGTTAGGATCCCTGTAGGGTTAGGATCCCTTTTGTGGTTGTGTTATGTTTAGGATCCCTTTTGGGGTAGAGTGCTTAGGGTTATGAGCCCTAACCCTACCCTAACTATTTCACTTTATAGTGTGTTTTTTAATGAATGTTGTTGATTGTCGCACGAACCACTCAGGATTGACGGCGACAGAGCTAGTGGTAAAACAACTGCACACAAGCGTTTTTATTGGTGTTTGTGTTTTCAGTTTGTGCTTGTGTTCAGTTATTAGGGGTTACTTTGAAATATTTCCAGCAATTGTGTAACATTACTTGGTCGCGCTATAGATTATGAGATGACACTATTGTATTTATTGTAGGTTCGGGATTATCCGGCCTTGTGGGACCCAGCCGATGAATCCTACAAGGATAAATATTTCCGGGAACTAGCCTGGACCAAAATTGTACGAGACCTTATCCCAGATTGGGACAAGTATCCAGGGAGTACACAGCAGCAAATTGGTAATTTTAATTAAATTTATTTAGTAAACCTTGAGTATATTAAAAATATAATTTGTTTAGATCTCACAAAAAATGTTGTTGTATTTTGTAACCTTTTTTTGGTAGATAACGATGTGAGGAAACGGTGGCGCTCAATCAGAGACCGTTTCACGAAGTTCCTGAACGAATGTTCTAAGAGTGGCTCTTCGCCGAGCAAAAGTAAATTTCCATTTAGCGAAGAGCTGCAGTTTCTTGTGTCCAGTAGGACATTGAGAAAGTAAGTTAAAATCCACTCCACATGATTATTTAAATATAATATGTTGTGCGAAAAATTGATGTTTTTTTTTTTCTCCAACAGGACGGAAGGAAACATGTCGGTAGCTGATTTGGAGGACAGCGACAAAGAGGATGGAGCAGGCAGTTCCTCTGGAGTGGGAGGGACCATCTCTACCTCCACTCCCACAGCTTCTGCTGAATCAGCATCCACTTCAGCAGCTGCTGCATCAACATCTAGTTCAGCAGCTGCTGAAGCATCTGATTCCGCAGAAGCTGTGAGAGTGGAGAAGAGAGCTGTCTATCCGGTGGCAGCAGAGAAAAAAAAAACAAAAACAAAGAAAAACCAAGATGACCAAACTGTCCAAATCGCTTGGGACACGTTAGATCTATTAAAAAAATCTAGTTCTGATGACCACTGCGACTCCTTCGCACTAACTGTGGCAAGAAAAACACGCTCCCTGCCACCGGATAGACAATCTCTTTTCATGTCCATGGTCCAGATGTCCCTCACTGCTCTGGAGGACCCTGCTCCGATATCTCCATACAATGAAGTTCTGATGGGGGTGTTGGGACTTTTCAGGCCCCGACACCGAACACCGGAAACACAAGCTACCAGACCCCAGTATTTGGCCCACAGCCAAGTTACTTCTGGAGATAGAGGAAGTTCGCAGCATATGGGGGGAGCACCATATCAATCAGAGGGATCAAATTTCCTCTATTCTCCAGAATATACTTTTCTGAATTGAACATGGGCAAAAATTTTCAGTGGCACCGAGTTTTTTTTGGTTTGTTTTTTAGCTCCAGTTGCCGGTTGGCTTTGAAAGGGGCTTTTTTTTTGTTTTTTCTAATTGAAAAATCTTTTGTAAATATTGCAAAGAATTTGTGTTCTTTTAAATATATTATATTTCAAACATACTATTCTCTTCTTTATTACAATGCGGTCAAGGCCGCTATCCTGGGTTTATGGGCTATCAATTAGTGGTTTATGTGTTGATGTGTTAACAATTGTATACGTCATACTGCTATTATTTTCATAAAACACCAAAATTTTTGTAGCCAAAAAAAACAAAAAAAAACTAATTACACCCAAATAGATTTTTTATTGATATTACAATCAATTATTTAACACAGTTTTTTTGGTAACATGAAACAAAAAATTTTTTTTTCAAACTTTTGTGTTGGTTGCTGGCGTTTCTCATTCTTCGGGATGTTGTCAAAACTGTTATCAGCGATGTCGGCAACATTTCTGGGGGGGGTCAGTGTAGATGCATCCTTCTCTGCTGGTCAGGCTGCTCAACACCAGCACAGGAGTATTGCCAGTGCACGGCACCTTCAGGACTCATAAAGTAGTCAGTGAAGGATTCTCTCACACGCACACCAGAGTTGGACGGCCTACCCAGACCCCCGTTGTCAACTGGATTAAATACTGGCTGCTGGTACTCCACATCAACGTCAGTGTTGTATTCACGAGCATAGTTGTGGAGTACACAGCAAGCCTTTATCACAGCATCAACGGTGTCTGTGTCCAACTGAATGGCAGTGTGAAAGATCCTCCACTGACTAGTCATGATCCCAAAGGTGCATTCCACATATCTGCGTGCACGACTCAGCCGATAATTAAAAATCCTCCGTCGGGCATCCAGTCCCCTTCGTGGGTATGGGCGCAGCAGGGTTGTCGTTAAGGGAAACGCCTCATCCGATACCATCACGAACGGCACTGGATGTGTGGAACCCGGCAAAGGTCGTGGGGCTGGGAGCGTGCCGCCATCTCGAAGAATTTGCATCCCAATCTGTGACGTTCGCAACACCCGAGAATCCCCAGTACTACCATAGGCACCAACGTCAATGGCAACAAATTTGTAATGGGCATCAGCCACCGCCATCAGGACCACTGAAAAATACTTCTTATAATTAAAGAAGCGTGATCCTGATCGTGGTGGCTGCTGAACCCGAACATGTTTACCATCGACTGCACCTATGCAGTTTGGGAAATTGGCCACAGACTGAAAGCCTGCTGCAACCTGCAGCCAAGTCTCCTCGGTTGGGGAAGGCATCACCATGGGCTGCAACTTCTGCCAGATGACGGTACATGTACACCTCACAATGTTAGAGATGGTAGATTTACCAACTCTAAATTGGAGGTGCAGGGATGTATAGCTCTCTCCTGTGGCCAAAAATCTGAAAAGAAACAAAAAAGAAAATTAGAAATGTCACACAAAAAGGTAATTACAACATGTCACAAGTTAAGGCCGCTATTATATGCGTCCAGCACCATTCAATAATGCTGGCATTAACACCCAGCACAACACAAAGGGTGTAAAAAACATTAATAAAAGGCCTGATGGGACTTGTGCACACACGCATGCGAGATATGACCAAATGTTGCATGGTAATCCCCGGACCTGCTGCATGCACTCCGTTGTGGAGCGTGCGGCTCCATGTATTGGTATGTGGGTGCAGACTCCGCTCCAGAGTGCAGGCGGCAGAGCCGGGGTTTACCATGCAACACTCGCCCGTATCTCACGTGTGTGTGTGTATGTGTGCCCCCTGTCCAAAAAGAGGACTGGGTGGGTTTAATCACACATACTGGACACACACACAAGTAAAATACAGACCTAACAACATTCCCCCAAAAAATTGTTACTTACCGCAAGGTGATGAGCAGCCTTTCTTCAGCAGAGATGGACTTCCTCATTACCGTGTCTTGCAGTGTTAAATGGGGTGCCAGGATGGTAAGCAGTCTGTCAAAGGCAATAATTGGTAACCGACAAAACGATATAAATTTTTCAGGATATCTGAAAATTGCAAAAGAACAACAAAAAAGGGTTACTTCACAAGTATTGCTAGCCAAAAAAGGTAAATTAGTCATTCTATATATTTCTACTTACCTCCTCAAATCATTGTACAGCACATGAAAGTGCCCCTTCTCAGTTCGGTCTTCTACAAGCGGGTGCACCCACAATCGTTTCTGCACACGTCTTCTCTGCCGCCGCTAAATAGAAAAATAAAAAAATATTTCGTAAACACAACAATTAGAAAAATATATCAAACATGCAAGGAAAACAATGTCGATTATGTAAGGATACGTGTCCACATTCAGGAAGGCCCACCCCATTCTAGTACGCAATGATGCCAGATGTGTTCATTGTACAAATCCAGCATCATCACACCCGACGTATAGGGTCCTCTTTTATTCATTGCGGAGCCGCAGTTTCACAACAAGGAACACAGACATGCTGTGATCATAAAAGACGCGCAGCATGTCCGGAGTCGCAGGGCTGACGGATGACACACAGTGGACACGTGATTTCATGACATCACCTCCAGTATGCTGACATGTGGACGCTGCATGTTTGGCGCTGCGGCCACACGCAGCGCCAAACATACAACGTTTCCAGAATGTGGACAAGTACCCATAACCCAATATATAAAACAAACAGACATCTGCTTACCTGACATGCATGTCGATTCAAAATTAGAAGCATCAACCCCAGGATCGCAATCCGGTGTGGCGTGCGGAGCTGGATCCGTGGGCTGTCATCTGGACGACGCTCTGCACGTCCACTCATTTTGATGTGTAAGTTCCAAAATGGAGGATGGAAGAAGAAAAGGGTTGGACAAGGAAATGACATCATTTTTTTTTTTTTCTTCCCCCCACTGCAGTAAACTTTATTTCTGTCAAACACAGACAATCTGCAGACAAAACTGCATCAAAAAACGCACTAAAAAACGCACTAAAAAACGCACCAAAAAACGCACCAAAAACGCACCAAAAACGCACCAAAAAACGCACCTGCGTTTTCTGCAGAGACCTGCGGTTTCAGTCAGGAAAAAAAAAGGATGGAAATCCTGAACGTGTGAACATACCCTTAGGGGCTGTAATTTCGATTTTTCAAAGTTTATGATCCAACCCAACAGTTCTAGTTTGGTTTTAGCAATCTCCCATTGTGGCAGACAATGATCTACCGAGTTACCTACAATGAGGAAATCGTCTAAGTAGGGGATTATAAGGACATTTGACTCCCTTAAATGCGCCATGACTTCCGCAATTATTTTAGTAAACACCCTAGGTGCCGAGGTGATCCCAAAAGGGAGCGCTCTGAATTGAAAATGTTGAATCCTAACCCCCATTAGTATCGCTACCCTCAGGTACTGTTGGAAATCAGCATGAATGGGTACATGATAGTAGGCATCTTTCAAATCCACTACTACCATGAAACAGTTGTTGAAAAGCATTTTTATTGCCGAATTAATGGACTCCATTTTGAAAGTATGTTTCACCAAAAACTTATTGAGACCCTTAAGATTTATAATGGTTCTGTAAGATTTATCAGGCTTCTGGATTAGGAACAGGGGAGAGTAAAACCCTTTCCCTGCCTGAGAATACGGCACTTCTACCAAAACATTTTTGGAGCAAAGAGTCCTCACTTCCTCTTCTAGGGCGAATTGTTCAGTGGGAGATGAGCGCCAGGGTGTTAATCTAAATTTGTCCTGTGGAATATGAACAAATTCCAGCTTGAGACCATGGGAAACAGTGTCTTTTATCCAAACGCTGTTTGTGATTTTCGACCACTCTGCCGAGAATTGCAATAGTCTCCCTCCCACTGGAATTGCCAGTCATTGGTCTTGTTTTTTATTTTCCGTCTGGTTACGGCGAAACATGAGACCTGTACCTCGTTTTCGCCTATCCTCCCATCTGGGACGATCTCTCCCTGGTGAAAAGGCGCGCTTTCCTCCCCGGTTGAACCTTCTTTTGTTGAAGGGACGACGGTATGGATTGAACAGGTTGGGAAACTTTTTCTTATCATCTCCTGCTTTCTCCAGGAGTTCATCCAGGGTAGGCCCAAATAAATACTCGCCTTTACAAGGGATAGCGCAGAGCTTTGCTTTTGCCTGCATATCCCCCGGCCAGCATTTCAGCCATAGGGCTCTCCTTGCAGCATTAGAAAGTCCTGCTGCTCTAGCTGCCAACTTTACGGAGTCAATTGAGGCGTCTGATAAAAAAGCCGCCCCCTCCTGGATTACAGGTAATGCTGCGAGTATGGAATCTCTAGAGGCCCCTTGTTTTAATTGGGTCTCCAACTGGTCCAGCCAGACCATCATTGACCTTGCCGTGCAGGTTGAAGCTACCGCAGGTCTTAAGGAGCCAGCTGCCATTTCCCAGGTCCCCTTTAGGAAGGTATCCACTTTCCTATCCAGGGGGTCTTTAAGTGTTCCCATATCTTCAAATGGGAGAGAAGATCGTTTAGCTACCTTGGCAATTGCTGCATCCAGCTTTGGTGCTTTCTCCCAGTTACCTACTGCTGGGTCATCAAAAGGGTACCGACGTTTTTGCGCAGGTGGTAAGGAGCCTTTTCTCTCCGGTTTTCTCCACTCCCTATTAATAAGATCTTGTATTTTCTCATTTAAAGGAAACACTCTGCGCTTTTTCTGCTCCAATCCACTGAACATCATTTGTTCTTTGGATAGTTGAGGCTTGGGTTCCGATATACCCATTGTGCCTCTGACTGCCTTTACCAATTTGTCTATTCTTTCTAGGGGTAGGCAAAACCGAGCAGCGTCTTCTTCCGAAGAGGAGGATGATGCTGCTGAATCGTCCGATTCTTCAGACTTGTCCTTTTCCACAGATGAATCAGATGCCCACTCAGTTCTCTGCCTAGAACCTCCTGACTGTGAAAGGTTTTTAAAGGACTCCTTAACCTCCATTCTAATCATCTCTTTGAGACTGGCCGTAATAGAGGAGGATTCTTCGGCTACCTACGGGGATAAGTAAGGTAGACTAGAGTGTAAGATCTACATGCTATACCCCCTCCCCTCCTTCCAGAACCTCACCGTCTGCTGGATACAGGGGTCACATAGTTTTTTAGGGTGTGAGTCAGGCAAGGGAACCCCGCAGATGGCACATTCCCTATGCTTCGCCTTACTGACGTTTTTCCTTCCCTGCATAAAACATATGAGGGGAGACTAGTCACTAAGTGAACTTTCTCGAAGATCACTTACCAGTGGCTGCTCACACCCAGAAATACCGAAGTACGAGGGGGATCCTTTTTGGCTGACCCTCCAGACCCCTGTCTGGAGGAGCTTCTGCGGCCCGAACCATCGCTCCTCTTTTCATGTTCCTTCTCCTTGGGTTTCTGGGATGCTTGTTCCAGCAGCACAACCTGCTGATCCTGATCCGATTCCATCCTTAGAAAAATGGAGCCAGAACCCGGGAACATGCTGTTGGAGCCGCCTTATAAAGCCCCTCCTTCGGTCAGCGCACCTTGCCCAGCTTGTTTGTTTGATTTTCCCGCCCTCCCGCAGCTGTGGGGGATCAATCAACGCTCAGGAGGGATTGCGGCATGATCTCCGGTGGGCGCCGCCATCTTGGAGCCCCTGCGCATGCGCAGGAGCTCACCGACCCGGAAGTCGTCGCCGGCTCTGCCCCCCGACTTCACCACCGCTTACAGCGCTTCCTGTCAGCGCTGCAGCCCTCGTGGAACGCCGAGGCCGGCCAGCTACGTTCCGATCGGCGCCCCCTAGATGCTGCCGCCCCCCCCCCCCCCCCGCACAGAGAGACCCACAGCACACGGGAAGGCGACCTACCATCTGCTGGTCCCGGAGACCGGACACCCCCTGGCGACCGCTCCTCGCTGCCTAGCCACCGCCGTGCCGCCCTGCCAGGGCCACCGTGACTACCTCAGGTACCCGCACCGGCCGAAGTGGAAGACCCCCTCGCCACCAGAATCGGTCCGGCTGGCCTTGACTCCTGTAGTCTATAGGCATCCAGTCCCTTCAGGAACAGGAAACCAACTGATGCATGGGGAGAGGTGCCGCCCTTTTGTATCTGTAGGTTTCCTGTTCCTTAAGGGCGGATCCCCTCTCTCGTGTGCTGTCATGGGAGTCCGAATAAAATACACTGTTCCAATCATTTAATATTAGTGAAGAGCGAGTATGCGTGACGAAGCTTTACATAGCGAAACGCGCGTCGGGTGTGGTGGGTCTCTGGCTTGTGGCTCTTACTTGGTAACTATTACTGTTGCATATTTATTGTGGGTCTAGTCAGTTACATTTTTTGTTTGTTTGCGTACCTGCTCTGCTCATGGTGGAATCTTGGAACCACCTTTCCTTACTAATACATTTATATGATTTATTACTACTATTAATGTCACTACTTTTCTGCTAATGCGGTTCTCTGGTTTCCCCCATGGACTGAGTATATTTACTGTATCTTGATAGCATTTCTTTGCACACTTATTTATATGATATGAATTTATATGAGCATTTGCATTTTATTTACTATAATTATGTACCCCCTTATTTATGTATTGTATGTTTTGCGATTTTAAGCCATACCCACTATTTTTCTCCTGTATGGTGTCACCTCCCATTAGTTTTTTTTTAATGTTTTTATGAACCCTTGTGGTTCTTTTATTGATTGTAAACAATACAATTTACTCTTGTAAAGCGTTATTGTTGGTGTTGCGTATTACTAGACAGGGTATAAATACTTACCGTATTTTCCTGACTATAAGACATACTTTTTTCCCCCCCAAAAAGGGGGGAAAATGGGGGGTGCGTCTTATAGTTGGAATACAGGCTTACCGGCAGAGGTGCGGGGATGAGGCGGTATGGCGTGAGTGGGGTCCCTTCCACAGGTGAGGTGATGCAGCAGCCCGGTAAGCAGCAGAGTTGGGTGAATCATGCCGTTATCGGTGGCGGCAGCCATCTTCCTGAGGCCACGCGTGCGCAGATGGAGTACTCTGCTTCCCGGGGCTTCAGGAAAATGGACGCGGGAGGCCGCACGTGCGCAGATGGAGATCGCAGCAGCCATTTTCCTGAAGCAGAGTTCGCATATTTAGATCTCGGCTTCAGGAAAATGGCCGCCGCGATCTCCATCTGCGCACGCGCGGCCTCCCGCAGTCATTTTCCTGAAGCCCCGGGAAGCAGAGCACTCCATCTACGCACGCGCGGCCTCAGGAAGATGGCCGCCGCCACCGATAAGCCGGTTATTAACCCGGCTCTGTTGCTCACATTGGAATGTATGCCGGGCCGCTGCATTACCTCACCAGTGGAAGGGACCCTGCTCTCGCCATACCGCTCATTATCCCCGCACCTCTGCCATCGCCACACCACTGCTGCAACCCCCCCACGGACACCAGGCCGTGGCGTCGCCCACCTAAGCAGGAAGGAACCCTGCTCAGGTGCACGCCGTACCGCATCACCCCACCTCTGCCGACACCATGCCTCCTGTGACCCTGCTCTGCCACTGCCAGCCCTCAGGTAAGATACTGTAAATTCTGACAATAAGACGGCCCCCATCTTATAAAAAATCTTTTTTTCTGCAATTTCCACCCCAAATTTGGGGTGCGTCTTATAGTCCAAAAAACACGGTACTTCATGCTGTCCTATTACTGCTGCTCTTTTCCTCATGTGTGTTTTTTATGGTTTGAGGCACCCCTGTTTTAATAAGTCTGTTTTGTCTATTTTGATCTATTTGAAATAAAATATTTTTGCATTTTATCTTATAAGTGTGTAACACTCTTGATCTACATGCAACTTAATTGCTGCATGATCTGTATGGTGCTATGCGACATGGAGTGCTGCTCATTTCTCATCTGAGGAAAATGGGTTTGGGTAGTATGCTTATATTTTTATTCATACAGCCATATGGATCCTTCTTCCTTTTTTTGTACATTAAATATTAGTATTACATTACAATTTATTAAGCAACTTATCCTGTGTATGCCAATACCCCATATGTAGTCGAAAACTACTTTTGAGGCACAGTGCAAAGGTCAGAAGGGAAGTAGCACCATAATATACTGCAGATTTTGTTGCACTGGTTTGAGGGTGCCATGTTACATTGGTAGAGCCCCTGAGGTGCCAGAACAGCAGAAACCTCCATAAGAAACCCCATTTTACAAACTACATCTCTCAATTAATTCATCTATCAGAGCAGTTACCTTATTGACACCACGAGTTTGTCACAGAAATTTACCGTATTTTTCAGACCATAAGACGCACTTTTTTTCCTCCAAATTTGGGAGGAAAGTGTGGGTGCGTCTTATGGTCGGAATGTAGCATGTGGAGAGGGGGCAGAGTGGGATTGCAGGAGGCAGGAAAATGTCTCTGCTGCAGGATTCCGATGCTGGGGAAACCAGGTGGTCCCGATACTTAAAGTTAAGTCAATATTCATTAGCCACTTCCCCGCCCACTGAGCAGTGAGCAGGGAGCAGCAAATGAATATTCCTTCAGCAGACCCACATGGTTTCCCAAGCGCTGGATTCCTGCAGCAGCTGGGGAGATCTGTGTCCGATGGAGGAGGGGGCAGCAGCAGGGTGCCACAGGAGAGAGGGATGCCGCATACCTGACAGCTCTGATGTAATGCTGCATGCTTTGTGGAGGACCTGTGCTGAGGTCATGAAGAGGGTTGGCTGGAGCATCATATGACCACACAAAGCCCTGCGTCTTCATGAGGTCATCACAGGTCCTGCAGACAGCTCACTACAAACAGTGCAGCTTCGTGTTACATGATCTGTGGTGAGGTCATAAGAGGGCATTGTGTAGTCTTGGCTGGCTGCAGGACCTGTACTGAGCACAGCCTGTACAAGAAAGAATTAAAAGTTTAGCGAGTACTTTACAGACACCACACTGGTCCTGCAGCACCGTCTTCTACTTTATAGCTTCCAACATAACATACTATTAGATACAGTATAATAAAACCACATATAATTGTATGTTATTTATGTTATTAAATATTTTACCACATCTTTTGCTTCAAATATTTTTCCCTAATTTCCCATCTCTAAAACCTGGGTGCGTCTACTATAGTCCGATGCGTCTTATAGTCTGAAAAATACGGTATCTCATTGGGCTGTGAAGAAAAAATAATTACACTTTTACAACAAAAAAAATTGTTTTAGCTCCAAATTTTACATTTTCAGATGGGGAAATAGATAAAAATGGTGCCAAAATGTGTCACAATTTCTCCTGAATGTATCGATGCCCCTATATGTGGCTGTTCAGTACTGCTTAGCCACTTGGCGAGAGTCGGGAGGGATGTAGCGCTATTTCACTCTTGCAGAACAAATTACTGTAGAATAGTTTGCGGACACCATATACAGTTCCCCCAAGTGTCAGCAGAAGAGCGGAATTACACCCACTGGGAGTTTATATACAGGTGCTGTGCCGATTTTAACTCCATAAGTGTTTTCCAGAAACAAGCAGCAGTGGATGTTGCCGAGTGAAATTTGCAAACTGCCGTTGTAGTGACCAGTACATTATGCTCAGCTCTTACTTCTGAAGACATGTACCCGTAAATTTGGTGGGCTCTTATTGCTACAGAAATGCCAAACATGTGGTTTAGGTACACTGTGGGGCTTAGAAGTGAGGGGGCATTTGGATTTGGGAGCGCAGAATTTGTTGGTTTCTTTTGGGGGTGCTTTTCCAGAGCCTTTGCATTACCAGTAACATGGAAGTCCCCTATATTTCTGTTAACAGATGATGGACCTGAGTGGGGACTTTTTTTTGTGGACTGAGGTGACGCTTTTATTGGGAACATTTTACATAACATTTTAGACACGTGAGGACTTTGGGGTTTCCATCTAAATGTGAGTGACGTGATTCAGATGAAACCCCAGAGGGATCCATTCACTATGAGGCAGCAGAGTTACTCTGGACTCCATCTGGCCTCTGCTCAGCGATGTCCTGTGGCAAACTGTACTTTTACGCATGCTTAATAAAAAGACGGACACTGCTGGATCACAGCTCCTATGGCATCCATAGTGCCTCCCTCTGCCTCATTATAGGGAATTTTCTGTCTGGGGTTCCATCTGAATCACATACAGTATTTCAGAGATTTACAAGGAAGTGCTCAGCGTAGAGCACAGAATAAATGTGATCTGAGCCTAACTGTGATCTTTGAATGAACAAATCAACAGCAGGTGAACAATTGGTTTTATTTTTTATGCTGTTCCTCGTGCAATATAAGTTATTAGATTAATTTATTTTTCAGGTTGGTGCAATTAAAACAATACCAGATTTATATCAGGTTTTTATGTTTGGCTGCTGTCACACCAAATTTTTTATTTTTTTTTTACAAAATCAAGTTTTTGCATCATAATATTCAGATAGCTATCGTTCCATATTTCTGTTGACAGAGTCATGTGAGGGCTTGTTTTAGCGTGACAAGCTGACGTTTTTATTAGTACCATCTTCGGGCACTTGACTTTTTTTTTTTCAATTCTATTAAGATTTTTGGAAGGCAGAATAAGCAACAACCGGGAATTCAGGAATTGTTTGTTTGCCATTGCCATTGTTTTATTGCCATTCCACGTGTGGTAAAGTTGATAAGACTTATTGTTCGGGTCAGTACGATTACAGCGATACCACATTTATATCTTTATGTTTTGCTGCTTTTACCCAATAAAAACTCTTACAGAATAGAATAAAGAGTTGTTTTTACGTCACTCTATTTTGAGAACTTTTTTTATTTTTCCACTGATGGAGCTGTAGGTCAGCTTGTTTTTCAAGATGATGTTTTCATTGATACCATTTTTATTTTCAATTGACTTTTAGATCGAGTTTTATCCCATGTTTAGTTCGACAGTATTAGAAAGTTATTTGCTCCATTTTTTATGGTGTTCACTGAAGGGATTAACTATTGAGACAGTTGTACAGAGGTCAGGTTGTTCCAGTCGTGGCAATACTAAATGTGTATTTTATGTTTTTTTTTTACATATATATATATATATATATATATATATATATATATATATATATATATATGTATTTATTGCTTTAATATTTTTCTTTTTTATTTTCTGAATTTTTATTAAATAATTTTAAAATATTGTTTTGCATTGTTTATTTAGTCCCTGTATGGGACTAAAATTTTTATTCCTCTGGTCACTGGTCTAATGCATTGCCATACACATGTATTGCATTGCATGAGACCTGTCAGTTTTACACTGTCAGATCGCTTGTTAGACTCAGCTGCTGGCTGAGTCTAAGGCCATGTTCACACCATCCTTTTTTTTAATGCGGAACCGCCGCGATTTTCCCGCTGCGGGTCCGCAGCTGTTTTCCATGCAGGGTACATTACAATGTACCCTATGGAAAACAGGAACTGCTGTGCCCACATTGCGGAAAATCCCAAAAAAAGCCGCGCTGAATAGCTGCGGTAAAAAAGAAGTACCATGTCACTTATTTTTGCGGAACTGCAGCGGTTCTGCACCCATTGACCTCCATTGTGAGGTCAAACCCGCAGTAAAACCCGCAGACGAAAAAAATATCTGCGGGTTTTCTGCGGTTTGTGGTGCAGAACCGCTGCAGTGTGGCTGCCCCCCCCCCCCCCGTGCTCCAATCCCACCCCCCCATGCTCCGGTGCCACCCCCCGTGCTCCGACCCCCCCCCCCCCGTGCCCTAATCTCCCCCCTTTATACTTACCGGGCCTCTCGGTGTCCGTCCGGCCGTCTTCTCCCTGGGGCAGATTCGTTCCAGGCACATTTTGATCACTGTGATAACCTCACAGTGATCAAAACAAAAAAAAGGTAAATGCCCCCCCCCCCTTATGACCCCCATAGGTAGTAACAATAATAAAATAAAAAGAATTTTTTATTATTTTTTTCCCCACTACAGTTAGAACTAGGGTTAGGGTTAGGGGTAGGGTTAGGGGTAGGGTTAGGGTATTTTCAGCCATTTTAACCCTAAAAAAAACTTCCTAGAAAACACACAGAAACTGCACTAAAAACCGCATCAAAAAACGCACCAAAAAACGCACCTGCGTTTTCTGCCAAGAGCTGCGGTTTTTAGTGCAGAAAAAACAGCAGGGAAATCAGGAACGTGTGAACATGGCCTAACAGGTCACCGTAGCTGGCAGACCCGGGGGTCATGAGATCTTCGGCTGCCATGACAACGCTCAGCTTCCCCGTGGGTGAAACTGACCGCTCAACGCTGGAAGAAGCTGTCAGCGCTCAGAGACCAGAGATACAGGAGCTGGTGAGTATAATGGGGAGGGGGAGCACTGCGCTATATTCACTTTTCCTCGTTCCGGCACTAGGGTTGAGCGAAACGGATCGTTCATTTTCAAAAGTCGCCGACTTTTGGCAAAGTCGGGTTTCATGAAACCCGACCCGATCCCTGTGTGGGGTCGGCCACATGGTACGCGACTTTCGCGCCAAAGTCGCATTTCGTATGACGCGCTTGGCGCCATTTTTTCAGCCAATGAAGGAGCGTGGGCAGAGTGATGACATAGGTCTTAGGGGCGTGGACGCTTATCGTCATCTTGTCGCTTGTGCGCTGTAGCGATTTGAAATGTGTAACACCAGTTTTTCTGTTCAGGGACGGAGGGGAGAGAGGGAGAGGAAGAGAGGGAGAGGGAGAGGGAGAAAAAAAATAACAATAAAAAAAAAATCCCATTGACTTTGCATTGGGTTTCGTGTTTCGGTCGATCCCCAACTTTACGCCATAATCGGCCGATTTCACTCGACTCGACTTTAGAGATAGTCGGGTTTCGCGAAACCTGACTCGACCCTAAAAAAGTAAAAGTCACTCAACCCTATCCGGCACAGCTCTGTCTTCCGCATCCTCTGCAGTGACGCTCAGGTCAGAGGGCGCGATGATGTGGTTAGTCCGCGCCCTCTGCCTGAGCATCACTGCAGAGGATGCGGAAGACACAGCGTCGCCGGAACGAGGACCGTTGAGTATTGAAAGTGCCAGGGGCCTGATCGACGAGAGGCATGTCATTTTTTTTTTTTAATCGCAGCAACAGCTTATGGGGCAAATATCTCTATGGATCATCTTATGGGGCCATAATCAACGTTTGTGCAGCACTATATGGGGCAAATATTTTTATGGAGCATCTTATGGGGCTATATTAAACGTTTGTGCAGCACTATAAAGGGCAAATATCTCTATGGAGCATCTTATGGGGACATATGTTGTGAATTCTGTGGTCGAGCTCCCTCCTGTGGTCACAAGTGGTACTTCGGCTGATTCTGTCTATGAGCTTCCGTTGGTGGATGTGAGTGGTACTGCGGCTTCTAAGTTTCCTTCCTCAGGTGATGTGGTGAAGTCGTTAGGTGCTGCTCTATTTAACTCCACCTAGTGCTTTGCTCTTGGCCTCCAGTCAATGTTCTAGTGTGGATCTTGCTCTCTCCTGGATCGTTCCTGTGGCCTGTCTTTCCTGCATTAGCTAAGTTTTGCTGGTGTTACTTTTGTTGCTATATTTTCTGTCCAGCTTGCGCTATTGGTTTTTCTCGCTTGCTGGAAGCTCTGGGACGCAGACGGGGTACCTCCGTACCGTTAGTCGGTGCGGAGGGTCTTTTTGCCCCTCTGCGTGGTTGTTTGTAGGGTTTTGTGTTGACCGCAAAGTAATCTTTCCTATCTTCGGTCTATTCAGTCAGTAGGCTTATTTTTCTATCTTCAGGGCTAGTTAGTTTCTCAGGCTGTGCCGAGTTGCATAGGGAGCGTTAGGCGCAATCCACGGCTATCTCTAGTGTGGTATGATAGGATTAGGGATTGCGGTCAGCAGAGTTCCCACGTCTCAGAGCTCGTCCTTGTTATTGGTAACTGTCAGGTCACCTTGTGTGCTCTTAACCACTAGACCCATTGTGGTTCTGAATTACCTGTTCATAACAGTACTGGAGGCCCAAAGTACTAATGCTTCTCAATAGAGGGAAAAAAGAAGTTCTGAGACCATTTTTTTTTCTTTGCACTGTGTTTTGCCTTTTTTTTCCCCTAGACATTTGGGTGGTTCAGGACACAGGTGTAGTGATGGACATTAAAGGTCTGTCTTCATGTGTGGATCATCTCACTGCAAGAGTACAAAATATTCAAGACTTTGTGGCTCAGAATTCTATGTTAGAACCAAGAATTCCTATTCCTGGAAGAGGAAGAGCTAAATTTCTAAGTTTCAAAAATAATTGTAAACTGTTTCTGGCTTTGAAACCTCGCTCCTCTGGTGACCCAGTTCAACAAGTTAGGATCATCATTTCTTTATTACGTGGCGACCCTCAAGACTGGGCGTTTTCCCTTGCGCCAGGAGATCCTGCATTATGTAATATTGATGCGTTTTTTCTGGCACTCGGATTGCTGTATGAAGAACCTAATTCAGTGGATCAGGCAGAGACAAATTTGCTGGCTCTGTGTCAGGGTCAGGATGAGGTAGAGGTATATTGTCAGAGGTTTAGGAAGTGGTCTGTGCTCACTCAGTGGAATGAGTGTGCGCTGGCAGCGATTTTCAGAAAGGGTCTCTCTGAAGCCCTTAAAGATGTCTATGTCTTTGGCCATTCAGATCGGTCGACGCTTGCGTGAGCGTAAATCTGTGCACCATTTGGCGGTATTATCCGAGCATAAACCTGAGCCTATGCAGTGCGATAGGACTTTGACCAGAGCTGAACGGCAAGAACACAGACGTCAGAATGGGCTGTGTTTCTACTGTGGTGATTCCACTCATGCTATCTCCGATTGTCCTAAGCGCACTAAGCGGTTCGCTAGGTCTGCCACCATTGGTACGGTACAGTCAAAATTTCTTTTGTCCGTTACTTTGATCTGCTCTTTGTCATCTTATTCTGTCATGGCATTTGTGGATTCAGGTGCTGCCCTGAATTTGATGGACTTGGAGTATGCTAGGCGTTGTGGGTTTTTCTTGGAGCCCTTGCAGTGTCCTATTCCATTGAGAGGAATTGATGCTACGCCTTTGGCCAAGAATAAGCCTCAGTACTGGACCCAGCTGACCATGTGCATGGCTCCTGCACATCAGGAGGATATTCGCTTTCTGGTGTTGCATAATCTGCATGATGTGGTCGTGTTGGGGTTGCCATGGCTACAAGTCCATAACCCAGTATTAGATTGGAAATCAATGTCTGTGTCCAGCTGGGGTTGTCAGGGGGTACATGGCGATGTCCCATTTCTGTCTATTTCGTCATCCACCCCTTCTGAGGTCCCAGAGTTCTTGTCAGATTACCGGGATGTATTTGATGAGCCCAAGTCCAATGCCCTACCTCCGCATAGGGATTGTGATTGTGCTATCGATTTTATTCCTGGTAGTAAGTTTCCTAAAGGTCGACTGTTTAATTTATCTGTGCCTGAGCACGCCGCTATGCGGAGTTACGTAAAAGAATCCTTGGAGAAGGGTCATATTCGCCCGTCATCGTCGCCATTGGGAGCAGGGTTCTTTTTTGTGGCCAAGAAGGATGGTTCGCTGAGACCTTGTATTGATTACCGCCTTCTAAATAAAATCACGGTCAAATTTCAGTACCCCTTGCCGCTGCTATCTGATTTGTTTGCTCGGATTAAGGGGGCTACTTGGTTCACCAAGATAGATCTTCGTGGTGCGTATAATCTTGTGCGTATTAAGCGGGGCGATGAATGGAAAACTGCATTTAATACGCCCGAGGGCCATTTTGAGTACCTGGTTATGCCATTCGGACTTGCCAATGCTCCATCAGTGTTTCAGTCCTTTATGCATGACATCTTCCGAGAGTACCTGGATAAATTCCTGATTGTATACTTGGATGATATTTTGGTCTTCTCGGATGATTGGGAGTCTCATGTGAAGCAGGTCAGAATGGTGTTCCAGGTCCTGCGTGCTAATTCTTTGTTTGTGAAGGGATCAAAGTGTCTCTTTGGTGTTCAGAAGGTTTAATTTTTGGGGTTCATTTTTTCCCCTTCTACTATCGAGATGGACCCTGTTAAGGTCCAGGCCATCTATGATTGGACTCAGCCGACATCTCTGAAGAGTCTGCAAAAGTTCCTGGGCTTTGCTAATTTTTATCGTCGCTTCATCTGTAATTTTTCTAGTATTGCTAAACCATTGACCAATTTGACCAAGAAGGGTGCTGATGTGGTCAATTGGTCTTCTGCTGCTGTGGAAGCTTTTCAAGAGTTAAAGGGTCGTTTTTCTTCTGCCCCTGTGTTGTGTCAACCAGATGTTTCTCTTCCGTTGCAGGTCGAGGTTGATGCTTCTGAAATTGGAGCGGGGGCTGTTTTGTCGCAAAGAGGTTCTGATTGTTCGGTGATGAAGCCATGCGCCTTCTTTTCCAGGAAGTTTTCGCCTGCTGAGCGAAATTATGATGTTGGCAATCGAGAGTTGCTGGCCATGAAGTGGGCATTCGAGGAGTGGCGTCATTGGCTTGAAGGAGCTAAGCATCGTGTGGTGGTCTTGACTGATCACAAGAACTTGACTTATCTCGAGTCTGCCAAACGATTGAATCCTAGACAGGCTCGTTGGTCGCTGTTTTTCTCCCGTTTTGACTTTGTGGTTTCGTACCTTCCGGGCTCTAAAAATGTGAAGGCGGATGCCCTGTCTAGGAGTTTTGTGCCCGACTCTCCGGGTTTGTCTGAGCCGGCGGGTATTCTCAAAGAGGGAGTAATTTTGTCTGCCATCTCCCCTGATTTGCGGCGGGTGCTGCAAAAATTTCAGGCTAATAAACCTGATCGTTGCCCAGCGGAGAAACTGTTTGTCCCGGATAGGTGGACGAATAAAGTTATCTCTGAGGTTCATTGTTCGGTGTTGGCTGGTCATCCTGGAATCTTTGGTACCAGAGAGTTAGTGGCTAGATCCTTTTGGTGCCCGTCTGTCGCGGGATGTGCGTTCTTTTGTGCAGTCCTGTGGGATTTGTGCTCGGGCTAAGCCCTGCTGTTCTCGTGCCAGTGGGTTGCTTTTGCCCTTGCCGGACCCGAAGAGGCCATGGACACATATCTCTATGGATTTTATTTCGGATCTCCCCGTCTCTCAAAAAATGTCGGTCATTTGGGTGGTTTGTGATCGCTTCTCTAAGATGATCCATTTTGTACCCTTGTCTAAATTACCTTCCTCCTCTGATTTGGTGCCATTGTTCTTCCAGCATGTGGTTCGTTTACATGGCATTCCAGAGAACATCGTTTCTGACAGAGGTTCCCAGTTTGTTTCGAGGTTTTGGCGAGCCTTTTGTGCTAGGATGGGCATTGATTTGTCTTTTTCCTCGGCTTTCCATCCTCAGACAAATGGCCAGACTGAACGAACCAGTCAGACCTTGGAAACATATCTGAGATGCTTTGTTTCTGCTGATCAGGATGATTGGGTGTCCTTTTTGCCGTTGGCTGAGTTCGCCCTTAATAATCGGGCCAGCTCGACTACCTTGGTTTCGCCGTTTTTCTGCAATTCTGGGTTCCATCCTCGTTTCTCTTCAGGACAGGTTGAGTCTTCGGACTGTCCTGGTGTGGATACTGTGGTGGACAGGTTGCAGCAGATTTGGACTCATGTAGTGGACAATTTGACCTTGTCCCAGGAGAAGGCTCAACGTTTCGCTAATCGCAGACGCTGTGTGGGTCCCCGACTTCGTGTTGGGGATTTGGTTTGGTTGTCATCTCGTCATATTCCTATGAAGGTTTCCTCTCCTAAGTTTAAGCCTCGTTTCATTGGTCCGTATAGGATTTCTGAGGTTCTTAACCCCTTCGTGACATGCGCCGTACTAGTACTGCGCTGCCGGCACTGCATTAGTGCCAGCAGCAGTACTAGTACGGCGCACCGATCACCGCGGTCTCGCGCTGAGCGCCGCGGTGATCGGGTGCGGGTGTCAGCTGTATATGACAGCTGACACCCCGCAGCAATGCCCACGATCGGCGCTATCGCCGATCGCGGGCATTTAACCCCTCTGATGCCGCTGTCAGTAGTGACAGCGGCATAGAGGGGGATCGCGCAGGGACAGGGGCTCCCTGCACTCTCCCACCGGAGCAACGCAATGAGATCGCGTTGCTCCGGTGACCCGGAAGGAGTCCCCAGATCCAAGATGGCCGCCGGACTCCTTCCGGGTCATGAAGTGACCTGGCTAGCCGGCGCCTGCTAAGAGCAGGCGCCAGAAAGCCACCTAAACTGCCTGTCAGATCGTTGATCTGACAGTGTGCTATGCACAGTGTCAGATCAACGATCTGATCTAATACAGAGATGTCCCACCCTGGGACAATGTTAGAAAGTAAAAAAAAAAAAAATAGAATGTGTAAAAAAAAAATAAAAAAAAAATCCCCAAATAAAAAAAAAATAACATTTCCCAATAAATCCATTTATGTAAAAAAAAAATTAAATAAATAAATGTACACATATTTGGTATCGCCGCGTCCATAACGACCCGCTCTATAAAACTATCCCACTAGTTAACCCCTTCAGTGAACACCGCAAAAAAAAAAAAAAAAAAAAAAAGGCCAAAAACAACGCTTTATTATCATACAGTCGAACAAAAAGTGGAATAACACGCGATCAAAACGACGGATATAAATAACCATGGTACCGCTGAAAACGTCATCTTGTCCCGCAAAAAAAAAGCCACCATACAGCATCATCAGCAGAAAAATAAAAAAGTTATAGCTCTCAGAATAATGCGATGCAAAAACAATTATTTTTTTATATAAAATAGTTTTTATTGTGTAAAAGCGCCAAAACATAAAAAAAATTACATAAATGAGGTGTCGCTGTAATCGTACTGACCCGAAGAATAAAACTGCTTTATCCATTTTACCACACGTGGAATGGTATAAACGCCCCCCCTAAAAGAAATTCATGAATAGCTGGTTTTTGTTCATTCCGCCTCCCAAAAATCGGAATAAAAAGCGATCAAAAAATGTCATCTGCCCGAAAATGTTACCAATAAAAACGTCAACTCGTCCCGCAAAAAACAAGACCTCACATGACTCTGTGGGCCAAAATATGGATAAATTATAGCTCTCAAAATGTGGTGATGCAAAAACTATTTTTTGCAATAAAAAGCGTCTTTTAGTGTGTGACGGCTGCCAACCCTAAAAATCCGCTATAAAAGTAAATCAAACCCCCCTTCATCACCCCCTTAGTTAGGGAAAAATAATGAAATGTAAAAAAATGTATTTATTTCCATTTTCCCATTAGGGCTAGGGTTAGGGCTAGGGTTAGGGTTGGGGTTAGGGTTTCAGTTATAATTGGGGGTTTCCACTGTTTAGGCACATCAGGGGCTCTCCAAACGCGACATGGCGTCCGATCTCAATTCCAGCCAATTCTGCTTTGAAAAAGTAAAACAGGGCTCCTTCCCTTCCGAGTTCTCATGTGTGCCCAAACAGTGGTTCCCCCCAACATATGGGGTATCAGCGTTCTCAGGACAAGTTGGACAACAACTTTTGGGGTCCAATTTGTCATGTTACCCTTGGGAAAATAAAAACATAGGGGATAAAATATCATTTTCGTGGAAAAAAAAAATTTTTTTATTTTCACGGCTCTGCGTTATAAACTGTAGTGAAACACTTGTTGCTTCAAAGCTCTCACAACACATCTAGATAAGTTCCTTGGGGGGTCTAGTTTCCAATATGGGGTCACTTGTGGGGGGTTTCTACTGTTTAGGTACATCAGGGGCTCTGCAAATGCAACATGACGCCTGCAGACCAATCCATCTAAGTCTGCATTTCAAATGGCGCTCCTTCCCTTCCGAGCTCTGCCGTGCACCCAAACAGTGGTTCCCCCCAACATATGGGGTATCAGCGTTCTCAGGACAAGTTGGACAACAACTTTTGGGGTCCAATTTCTCCTGTTACCCTTGGGAAAAAAAAATTGCGGGCTAAAACATCATTTTGTGGAAAGAAAAAATGATTTTTTAATTTTCACAATGCTACATTCTAAACTTTAGTGAAACAATTGGGGGGTTAAAAGTGCTCACCACACATCTAGATAAGTTCCTTAGGGGGTCTTCTTTCCAAAATGGGGTCACTTGTGGGGGGGGGGTTTCCACTGTTAAGGCACGTCAGGGGCTCTCCAAATGCGACATGGCGTCCGATCTCAATTCCAGCCAATTTTGCATTGAAAAGTCAAATGGCACTCCTTCCCTTCCGAGCTCTGCCATGCGCTCAAACAGTGGTTTATCCCCATATATGAAGTATCGACGTACTCAGGACAAATTGTACAACGACTTTTGTGGTCCAATTTCTCCTGTTACCCTTGGTAAAATGAAACAAATAGGACCTGAAGTAAAAATTTTGTGAAAAAAAAGTTAAATGTTCAATTTTTTTAAACATTCAAAAAATTCCTGTGAAGCACCTGAAGGGTCAATAAACTTTTTGAATGTGGTTTTGAGTACCTTGAGGGGTGCAGTTTTTAGAATGGTGTCACTTTTGGGCATTTTCTGTCATATAGACCCCTCAAAGTCACTTCAAGTGTGAGGTGGTCCGTAAAAAAATGGTTGTGGAAATTTTGTTGCAAAAATGAGAAATCGCTGGTCAACTTTTAACCCTTATAACGTCCTAACAAAAGAATTATGTTTCCAAAATTGTGCTGATGTAAAGCAGACATGTGGGAAATGTTGTTTATTAACTATATTATGTGATATAACTCTCTAATTTAAGGGCATATAAACTAAGAGTTTGAAAATTGCTAAATTTTCATAATTTGACAAATTTTTGTTTTTTTCACAAATAAATGCAAGTCATATTGAAGAAGTTTTACCACTATCATGAAGTACAATATGTCACGAGAAAACAATATCAGAATCACCAGGATCCGTTGAAGCGTTTCAGAGTTATGACCTCATAAAGTGACAGTGGTCAGAATTGTAAAAATTGGCCCTGTCACTTAGGTGAAAACAGGCTTTGGGGTGAAGGGGTTAATCCTGTGTCTTTTCGTTTGACCCTTCCAGATTCTTTTTCCATCCATAACGTATTCCATAGGTCATTGTTGCGGAGATACGTGGCACCTATGGTTCCATCTGTTGATCCTCCTGCCCCGGTTTTGGTGGAGGGGGAGTTGGAGTATATAGTGGAGAAGATTTTGGATTCTCGTGTTTCGAGACGGAAACTCCAGTATCTGGTTAAGTGGAAGGGTTATAGTCAGGAAGATAATTCCTGGGTCTTTGCCTCTGATGTCCATGCTGCCGATCTTGTTCGTACCTTTCATATGGCTCATCCTGGTCGGCCTGGGGGCTCTGGTGAGGGTTCGGTGACCCCTCAAGGGGGGGGTACTGTTGTGAATTCTGTGGTCGAGCTCCCTCCTGTGGTCACAAGTGGTACTTCGGCTGATTCTGTCTATGAGCTTCCGTTGGTGGATGTGAGTAGTACTGCGGCTTCTAAGTTTCCTTCCTCAGGTGATGTGGTGAAGTCGTTAGGTGCTGCTCTATTTAACGCCACCTAGTGCTTTGCTCTTGGCCTCCAGTCAATGTTCTAGTGTGGATCTTGCTCTCTCCTGGATCGTTCCTGTGGCCTCTTTCCTGCATTAGCTAAGTTTTGCTGGTGTTACTTTTGTTGCTATATTTTCTGTCCAGCTTGCGCTATTGGTTTTTCTTGCTTGCTGGAAGCTCTGGGACGCAGAGGGGGTACCTCCGTACCGTTAGTCGGTGCGGAGGGTCTTTTTGCCCCTCTGCGTGGTTGTTTGTAGGGTTTTGTGTTGACCGCAAAGTAATCTTTCCTATCTTCGGTCTATTCAGTCAGTCGGGCCTCACTTTGCTAAAATCTATTTCATCTCTGTGTTTGTATTTTCATCTTAACTCACAGTCATTATATGTGGGGGGCTGCCTTTTCCTTTGGGGAATTTCTCTGAGGCAAGGTAGGCTTATTTTTCTATCTTCAGGGCTAGTTAGTTTCTCAGGCTGTGTCGAGTTGCATAGGGAGCGTTAGGCGCAATCCACGGCTACCTCTAGTGTGGTATGATAGGATTAGGGATTGCGGTCAGCAGAGTTCCCATGTCTCAGAGCTCGTCCTTGTTATTGGTAACTGTCAGGTCACCTTGTGTGCTCTTAACCACTAGACCCATTGTGGTTCTGAATTACCTGTTCATAACAGCCATAATCACCATTTGTGCAGCATTATATGGGGCAAATATCTCTGGAGCATCTTATGGGGCCACAATCCGCATTTGTGCAGCACTATATGGGGCAAATATCTCTATGGAGCATCTTATGGGGCCATAGTCACCATTTGTGCAGCATGATATGGGGGCAAATATCTCTGGAGCATCTTATGGGGCCACAATCCGCATTTGTGCAGCACTGTTGGGGCAAATATCTCTATCGAGCATCTTATGGGGCCATACTCACCATTTGTGCAGCATGACATGGGGGCAAATATCTCTGGAGCATCTTATGGGGCCATTATCAACATTTGTGCAGCATTATATTGGGCAAATGTCTCTATGTAGCATCTTATGGGGCCATTATTAACCTTTGTGTAGTATTATATGAGGCATATTTTAATATGGTGCATCTTATGGGGCCCATCATGAACTGTGTGGAGCATTGGAGCATTATATGGGGCTCCTGATTCAATATGGATATTCAAAAACACTTAACCTACTGATCTCAATTCATTTTACTTTTATTGGTAACTTTTTATTTTTGAAATTTACCGGTAGCTGCTGCATTTCCCACCCTAGGCTTATACTCAAGTCATTAAGTTTTCCAAGTTTTTTGTGGCAATATTAGGGGAACTAGGCTTATACTCGAGTACATACGGTAGATCTTTATACTCCTGAAATGCTATTTCTGTATTCTCAGCCTTCAAGATTATGAATGCCATTTGTTTTTGTCTTATTAAACTTTGCACTGTCTTATTTACCCATAATGGTTTCTTTTCATTCCATGACATTTTATTACCAGAGGGTTCAAGTTCAGCAGCATCAATAGAGTTCCTGAAACTTGTAGTTCTACAACCAGCAAGGAACAGGTGTGACAACTACAAACACTCAAAAAGATGTTGAAATCAAGGGGACTATACCATCACTTCCAGGACTCCTTGTTTTACTTTAACCTGAAGATGGGTCTTAATGAAATTGAATTTGTGGGGTTGCTGTCTTGTAGACTCCCTAATGGTACTACATGATGAATAAGTATCTGTCTGTATTTCTCAGCATTGAGGACTATACATTTTGAACAAATTCACAAGTATTTGCTTAAGGGTAGCCCCAAACATGCAAGGATCCCCCCCCACCATGTTTCATTATTTTGCCTGGAAACAGACACTCATAGATATGTTCTCTAACCCTTCAGCAAATAAACTACCCTTTGTTACAGCCAAATATTCCAAATTTTGACGCATCAGTCTGGAGGACCTGTTGACACTTTTCAGCAATGCAGTTCATGTTTTCCTGTTTAGTGGAGTCACTTAGCCTTGTTTCCATATCAGAGGTATGTTTTTTGGACAGAATTCAATGAAGACTACTTCTAGTAAGATTTCAGTAAATAGGTGTAGCTGGGCCCACTTGTTGCTGCCAGTACCGAGTTGATGGCATTGCTGCACAACTTCTGATTTCAAAGGGAAGTAAGCATGATGTGCCTTTCATCTGCTACATGAAGTTTCCTTAGCAGATCACTGCATCTATTGTACTAAACATTGCCCATTTCATAGTGCTGCGATATAGAGGCAGATATTTATTAATCATGCAAGGGAGACATCTGATTGGCGCCAAATTTATTCTACAGCAAGACTACAACTCCAAGCAGCTACTTTTATTCAGTGTAAAAAATTTGCTGAAGTTATGATATGGCCCCCATAGAGCCCTGATATCAGTCTGCCTTGGATGATCTGAAGAGACAGAGGAATTTACTCAAGCCTACATTCAGAGAAGATCTGTGGTTAGTTGTCTAAAGGTACCGTCTCACAGTGGCACTTTGCTCGCTACGACGGCACCATCTGTGTGTGGAAGTGCATTTGAACAGCAAGGTTGATTGCTGTTGAGGGGAACTAGAAAAAAAAAAAAAATCTATAAATCTTCAGCAGAGCGAGTGTGAGCGAGCTGAGTGTGTCCTGAGCGTAAGTGTGGACGGCGGTAAGTGTGACTTGTGATTCAGTGAAGAGGTATTTGGAAAGCCTTTAACAAATACCTGTGTGAATTGGTGTGAGTTGCTGAATTGGGGGTAGGTATATTCATAAGGGTTAACTTAGGGTGGGGGCTCATAGTTAAGGGTTTATAAGGGGCAGCTGTTTGGGGCTCAAGTCCTTTTTGGAAGTGCATTTGAACAGCAAGGTTGATTGCTGTTGAGGGGAACTAGAAAAAAAAAAAATCTATAAATCTTCAGCAGAGCGAGTGTGAGCGAGCTGAGTGTGTCCTGAGCGTAAGTGTGGACGGCGGTAAGTGTGACTTGTGATTCAGTGACTTTGGAGTCAGGGAGTTTCCAAGGGAGGAATTACTGAATTGCTGTCTGTTTCTTATTAATACTTTGTATTTATTTATTTTTTTTTTTTTTAATTGAACTGTTCTGTCTGGTGCAATCCCCATTAGGAAATGTGCTCCACGATTGTTAATGCCATCCAGTGCACATCTTGCCACATGTATGCAGTCCTTGAGCAGCCGATCGAGGGTGCATACTGCTGTGCGAGATGTGAGCACGTTGTGCATTTGGAAACCCAGATTCTGACTCTAAATGTGCAGCTGGCAACACTGAGATCCATAGACAATATGGAGAGGAGTCTTCTGCTCACGGAGCAGACGCTCAATGGGACAGATGAGGGGGGTGATGGTGGGATGGAGCTGCAGAACAATGAAGTAGCAAGCTGGGTGACAGTTAGGAAGCGGGGTAGAGGGAAGAGTGCCAGGGAGGCTAGTCCTGATCTGGAACACCCCAATAAGTTTGCTAAGTTGGCAGATGAGGGGGGTGCCAGTACAGGGGTAGCACTGCTGCAGCCAGGCATGTCCTCTGAAAGCCGGAGGAGTGACTGCTCCAGTAAGGAGGGAAATAGGAGAGCAGGGCAGGCCAGACAGGTGCTGGTAGTGGGGGACTCAATTATTAGGGGAACAGATAGGGCAATCTGTCACAAAGACAGGGATCGTCGAACGGTGTGCTGCCTACCTGGCGCTCGAGTCCGACACATCGCTGATCGGGTGGACAGATTATTGGGAGGGGCTGGTGAGGACCCAGCGGTCATGGTGCACATTGGCACTAATGACAAAGTTAGAGGTAGGTGGAAGGTCCTTAAAGATGATTTCAGGGAATTAGGCTGCAAGCTGAAAGCAAGGACCTCCAACGTGGTATTTTCCGAAATACTGCCGGTACCACGTGCCACGCCAGAGAGGCAACGGGAGATTAGGGAGGTTAATAAGTGGCTCAAGAATTGGTGTAGGAAAGAGGGGTTTGGGTTCCTGCAGAACTGGGCCGACTTCTCAGTTGGCTACAGGCTCTACGCTAGGGACGGGCTGCACCTCAATGGGGAGGGTGCAGCTGTGCTGGGGAAGAGAATGGCTAGAAGGTTGGAGGAGTGTTTAAACTAGGAATTGGGGGGGAGGGTATTCATTTTATAGGAGGGGAAGATAGTGCAGACAGAGACCTGGGCACAAATAAGGAAGTTGGGGGTGGCGGTGGCATGGGGGTTGGGGTCAGAACAGTTAATAATTTAAGAAATAGAAGTACAGAGAGGAACATAAAGTGCATGTATACTAATGCCAGAAGCCTCGCCAACAAAATGGACGAATTAGAACTAATGTTGTTGGAGCATAATTATGACATGGTGGGGATATCTGAAACGTGGCTGGATGAGAGCCATGACTGGGCTGTTAACTTGCAGGGCTACAGCCTGTTCAGAAATGACCGTACAGATAAGCGAGGGGGAGGGGTGTGTCTATATGTAAAATCATCCTTAAAACCCATCCTGCGCGATAATATAGGTGAATTTAATGAAAATGTAGAATCCCTGTGGGTGGAGATAAGGGGAGGGGGAAAAAATAATAAATTACTGATAGGGGTTTGTTATAAATCTCCAAAAATAATGGAAGCAATGGAGAATATCCTCGTAAAGCAAATAGATGAAGCTGCGACTCAAGGAGAAGTCATTATTATGGGGGACTTCAACTACCCTGAAATAGATTGGGGAATAGAAACCTGCAGTTCCCGCAAAGGTAATCAGTTTTTGACAATTATGAGAGACAATTACCTTTCACAACTGGTTCAGGACCCAACAAGAAGGGGGGCACTGCTAGACCTAATATTAACCAACAGGCCAGACCGCATATCAAATATAAGGGTTGGGGGTCACTTGGGAAATAGCGATCACAAAATAATAAGTTTTCAAGTATCCTTTAAAAAGATGTGTAGTAGAGGGGTTACAAGGACACTAAACTTCAGGAGGGCAAATTTCCAACGGATGAGAGAGGATCTTGGTGCAATTAACTGGGACGATATCCTGAGACACAAAAATACACAAAGAAAATGGGAGACGTTTATTAGCATCCTGGATAGGACCTGTGCACAGTATATACCGTATGGGAATAAACATACTAGAAATAGGAGGAAACCAATATGGCTAAATAGAGCTGTAAGGGGCGCAATAAGTGACAAAAAGAAAGCATTTAGAGAATTAAAGAAAGTAGGTAGTGAGGAGGCATTAAATAAATACAGAAAATTAAATAAATTCTGTAAAAAGCAAATCAAGGCAGCAAAGATTGAGACAGAGAGACTCATTGCCAGAGAGAGTAAAAATAATCCTAAAATATTCTTTAACTACATAAATAGTAAGAAACTAAAAAATGATAGTGTTGGCCCCCTTAAAAATAGTCTGGGTGAGATGGTGGATGAGGATGAGGAAAAAGCCAATATGCTAAATGACTTTTTTTCATCAGTATTTACACAAGAAAATCCCATGGCAGACAAAATGTCTAGTGATAAAAATTCCCAATTAAATGTCACCTGCTTAACCCAGCAGGAAGTGCGGCGGCGTCTAAAAATCACTAAAATTGACAAATCTCCGGGCCCGGATGGGATACACCCTCGAGTACTGCAGGAATTAAGTACAGTCATTGATAGACCATTATTTTTAATCTTTAAAGACTCCATAATAACAGGGTCTGTGCCACAGGACTGGCGTATAGCAAATGTGGTGCCAATATTCAAAAAGGGGACAAAAACTGAACTCGGAAATTATAGGCCAGTAAGCTTAACCTCTACTGTGGGTAAAATACTGGAGGGCATTCTAAGGGATGCTATACTGGAGTATCTGAAGAGGAATAACCTCATGACCCAGTATCAGCACGGGTTTACTAGGGACCGTTCATGTCAGACTAATTTGATCAGTTTCTATGAAGAGGTAAGTTCCAGATTGGACCAAGGGAACCCAGTGGATGTAGTGTATATGGACTTTTCAAAAGCTTTTGATACGGTGCCACACAAAAGGTTGATACATAAAATGAGAATAATGGGGATAGGGGAAAATATGTGCAAGTGGGTTGAGAGCTGGCTCAGGGATAGGAAACAAAGGGTGGTTATTAATGGAGCACACTCGGACTGGGTAGCGGTTAGCAGTGGGGTACCACAGGGGTCAGTATTGGGCCCTCTTCTTTTTAACATATTTATTAATGACCTTGTAGGGGGCATTCAGAGTAGAATTTCAATATTTGCAGATGACACTAAACTCTGCAGGGTAATCAATACAGAGGAGGACAATTTTATATTACAGGATGATTTATGTAAACTAGAAGCTTGGGCTGATAAATGGCAAATGAGCTTTAATGGGGATAAATGTAAGGTCATGCACTTGGGTAGAAGTAATAAGATGTATAATTATGTGCTTAATTCTAAAACTCTGGGCGAAACCGTCAATGAAAAAGACCTGGGTGTATGGGTGGATGACAAACTTAAATTCAGTGGCCAGTGTCAGGCAGCTGCTACAAAGGCAAATAAAATAATGGGATGCATTAAAAGAGGCATAGATGCTCATGAGGAGAACATAATTTTACCTCTATACAAGTCACTAGTTCGACCACACTTAGAATACTGTGCACAGTTCTGGTCTCCGGTGTTTAAGAAAGACATAGCTGAACTGGAGCGGGTGCAGAGAAGAGCGACCAAGGTTATTAGAGGACTGGGGGGTCTGCAATACCAAGATAGGTTATTACACTTGGGGCTATTTAGTTTGGAAAAACGAAGACTAAGGGGTGATCTTATTTTAATGTATAAATATATGAGGGGACAGTACAAAGACCTTTCTGATGATCTTTTTAATCATAGACCTGAAACAGGGACAAGGGGGCATCCTCTGCGGTTGGAGGAAAAAAGGTTTAAGCATAATAACAGACGCGGATTCTTTACTGTAAGAGCAGTGAGACTATGGAACTCTCTGCCGTATGATGTTGTAATGAGTGATTCATTACTTAAATTTAAGAGGGGACTGGATACCTTTCTGGAAAAGTATAATGTTACAGGGTATATACACTAGATTCCTTGATAGGGCGTTGATCCAGGGAACTAGTCTGATTGCCGTATGTGGAGTCGGGAAGGAATTTTTTTCCCCAATGTGGAGCTTACTCTTTGCACATGGGGTTTTTTTGCCTTCCTCTGGATCAACATGTTAGGTTAGGCTATGGGTTGAACTAGATGGACATATAGTCTTCCTTCAACCTTAATAACTATGTATGTAACTATCTGTGATGCTCCAGCGTCGCTCCATTATCGTTCCAGCGTCGTAGACTGCGGTCACACTTCGCAATGCACGGCGCTGGAGCGATAATTTCATGACGTATTTGCGATGTAGAATTAGCAGAGGAGGTGGAGAATATCGTGCACACCTTTGTTACACGATGCGATCATGCCGCCACAGCGGGACACTTGACGAAAGAAAGTTTCAAACGATCTGCTACGACGTACGATTCTCAGCGGGGTCCCTGATCGCAGTAGCGTGTCAGACACAGCGAGATCGTAAGTATATCGCTGGAAAGTCACGGATCGTGCCGTCGTAGCGACCAAAGTGCCACTGTGAGACGGTACCCTAAGATGTTTAGAACAACCTCCCTGCTGAGTACCTTAAAAAAAAAAACCTACTGTTCAGAATGCAAAGGGGAAGGGGAATCACAACAAATACTGGTTTGATTCAGATTTCTCCTTTTTCATTTAACTCTTTATTCTGTTAATTGATAAAAATAAACTATCACTTCTATTTTTGAAAGTACTCACACTCGGCATTTTTTCCCCCCACACTTGATAAACCAAAAGAAAAAAAAAAATCACTATTCACAAAAATAAATGGAATAAATGCATAAATAGGTATGAAAAGTATTTTTATTAAATTAAAATGAACAATCCAGAAGGATAAACAGGTTTACAGGCAATAAAAACTTAAAATAGCAGATACATTGCATGGGGCGGAAGAGCATTAGGAAAAGAATAAATGATATAAAGACATACAAATATATATCAAATATATTCAATTAATAGATTGGGTTAATAAATGGACAGAAATGGCAAAGAGGTAAGTAAATAATATATGCATAAGTAATCAAAATGTAATAAATAGTTCAAATAATTATCAAAAGGCGGTGCAAGTCATTAATGAAAAGTGCTGATCCAAATATCTTATAGTACCATATGAAAGAAAAGAAACATGTTAAGAAATCAGAGTACCATGATTGTGTAGACAATAGTGAAAAAAAAAAGGGCAAATGATGCACTGTATTAACCTAATATGATGCAAGAACCATGCTGCTCCTTCACCCCACATTCTGATGTGCGTTTCGCATAGCTTCTTCAGGGAGTGATAAAAGGGCCCTGATATAGCAATGGCGATAATTATCCAAACCGCTGCTTAAGTCACATTGTAGGGTACCTGGCACACATCACCCGTCTGCCCACTGGAAGAAGAAGAAAAAGCGTCATATGACGCAGTTTTGGTAACCCAGTGGGCCGCATCAGGACTACACTAGTTCGGACATGCACAGTCTGACACACAATGTCTATCTCAACATTGAAACAAAGGTAATAGGGCCATAAAGTGAATGGAAGAAATAAAAGCTGTGAAATGAACAAGTATTTAATGTGTGTGAAAGTTGGGGGAAAAAAAGAATGAAATAACAATAGAGGCCGAAAATGAATGTGTGTGTGCGTGCGTGCGTGCGCACACGCACAGAGGGGGATAGAGGTGGAAAGGTAAAATTGCAAAATATAACGAATGGTGGCGATATAGCATGGTGAAACGAGTGATGAATGAATGTGATTTAAACTACGGTAAATGAATGTGAGAGACTAAAGAAAAAAAAAAGAGGGATACAAAAATTCCGATGGACCATGGAAGAAGAATGCATACAATAGGTGGAATATGGAAACTGAGGCAATAAAATTAGAAACATAACATAAGCTATGAATAGGGAAGGGACTGGATCACGTGAGATGCAGTGAAAAAAGTTTATCTATAAGATAACAAGCGCATACAATTATAAATTAGAAAGTGCAGACTCACAATATTTAGAATAGTTATGCACTTACATCTGCCTTTGCCAGATTTTAAGAATTCCACCCATTAATTCTTTTTTTGATGATATGATGGTTTTAGTTTTTCAATGGTTTAGGAGTGGTTTCAAACTCAACTTGTGCATGACATCGGGCCCACTAAGCTGAATCTGACAGACTGTCCTGATCTCTTTAATATGTTCAAGGATGTGAACGTGCATTTCCCTTGTTGTACGACCTACAAATATTTTGCCACAAGTGTATGTTAGATAACATATACAGTCCTGCAATTTCAAAAGAATGAGAATTGAAGACCAAATCGGTCCTATTAATTATTTTACTTTTACATGTACTGGAATTCGCACAATATCTCAAACTCCATGTGGGACAAGATGAATTAAAAATAAAAATATATTTTGGAGCAATATAATAACTGTATATTAAAGTCTCGCCAATGATTTTGGCTTTCTTGGCTACAATCCGAGGTCAACTTTTAAGTCTGAATCCTGTTTTAGAATAGACCAATACTGTTTGCAAATATCCATCTGGTTCTAGTGACCATGAGAATTTGTGATAGTTAAAATTATCTTATCTGTTGGTCTTCGATTTCTTTGCAGAAGTTATGGGTTGTTGCCAATCCATGGATTTGACCTCTTTGATGGCCATGATAATATTCTGTTTGTTTTTTTTTCAGCAAGATTGTCGAAATGTAGAGTAAAAGATCTTGTGCTTGTCTGTCAAATTCATCAGGTAAATCGCTGATGTGCTGGACTCATACAATTGTTCCTTTAGAATGGCCATACAGAGAATACATTGAATTAGCATGTAGAAAGCTATTCACACTGGTAGGTTTGCACTGAATAGTTGTATATAATGTGCCCATGTTGACCACTTAGTTTAAAAAATCAGTTCCAAATTGTTTAGTGTGACGAGTCAGACTGATATTGCAATTACTACTGTTAAGACAAAATAGAAAAAGTTTTAGTGGCTCATAAGTACTCTGCCACATGAAGAGCACATCATCTATAAAGCACATCCAATTGCTGACAGTTACCTGATCAGGGAAATCTTAAGACATTACTCGTTTTAATATCTATCTCAAGAATAAGTTTGCATGGATGGGACACACCTCACACCAATTGCCACACTTATGCATTACAAATTATATTTGGCCTATTTGGACAAATTCCAATAAGACCATCATTAATTTCTAATTAAGTTCTCACAGCTATAAGGTTTTTCCTTGGCATGAAAGTCCATGGCTGTGTTGGGTACACTTATAAAGTAATGCTACATCACATGCAATGAGGTACAAATCTGACTCCATGTTATTGTTGTCCAGTTCTTGCAGTACATCTCTTGAATTATGCATGTACGATGGAAAAATCCAAAATGCACGGTTGAAAATAATAGTCCATATAAAGACTAGCTCACAAACTGCCTCATCCAGAGATGATGGGGCTTCCCGTTGCACTAATACTGCGTCTATGAATATGCAGCTGGAAAGAAATGGTTGGAATGGTGGGACATTCCACCAGAAGCCCCTCCCAGATGGTCCTGGTAATGATCTTTTTACCTACTGTTTGATAAAGTTCTGAAAATATGGTTCGCGTCATACAAGTGTTTCATAGCATTTGATGTCATGTAGTTATATGTGTAAGAACAAAGTACTTCCAGCACTCATGTCACGGAACTTGATTGTTTTATTCAGAACCTGAAAGAGAGAGTGAGTTCTTAGATCTTATGCCGTTTCATTTCCACATGCACCACAATTCATGGAGGAGTGCTGATCACTATTTGGACTACTTATGTAGTTATTTGTGGGCTGATTGTTCATATTTTTGAATTTGTCAAAGAACAATGTTTCCACCTTTATTGGCTGGTTTAAATACTACTTCTTTGATTCGGATACGTTTTTTTAATTGAATGTTTCTGGCCAAATGATGGATTAACATACAGTCTTGAAGGTGTATTTGTCCATGTGACCATCCTACTGAGGCATATATCACGTTGGAATGTCTTGGTTTTTGATTGTTGAATCTCACTTCCCCATTTGAAGAATGAAAATCAACGCAAACTAAATATATTCTTCAATATATGCAGGTTGGATAATGTTAAAGGGAATCTGTCACCTCATCTTTCCCATATAAGCTGCGGTAACCCCCATTAGGGGATTATCTACAGCATTCTGTAATGCTGTAGATAAGCCCCTGATGTAACCTGAAAGATGAGAAAAAGAAGTTAGATTATACTCACCCAGGGGCGGTCCCGGTCCGGCGCCTCCCATCTTCGTGCGATGACGTCCTCTTCCTGGCTTCTGTTGCGGGTTCGGCGCAGGCGTACTGTTTTGCCCTGTTGAGGGCAAATCGAAGTACTGCAGTGCGCAGGCGCCGGGAAAGGTCCAAGAGGCCCAGCACCTGCGCACTGCAGTACTTTACTCTGCCCTCAACAGGGCAAAACAGTACGCCTGCGCCGGAGCCGCAACAGGAAGCGAGGAGGACGTCATCGTCTGAAGATGGGAGGCCCCGGACCACCCCTGGATGAGTATAATATAACTTGTTTTTCTTATCTCTCAGGTTACATCGGGGGCTTATCTACAGCATTACAGAATGCTGTAGATAAGCCCCTAATGGCAGTGGCCGCAGCTTATATGAGAAAAATGAAGTGACATTAAGATTGATCTTGTCTAGTATTGCTGACATTTCAAAATATGTGTGACGCTTAAAAGAGACAATTTGTCTCTCCTCTCTGTTGTGGAAATCCTTATAATAGTAGGATCTATGAAAAACAACAAGGTATTAAGTTGATAGTTGATAATTGATAACTGGATATAAGATCACACTAAAATCTGATAAGCCGAAGTGACGGGCAGTTGTCTTTACATCATTCTTCATTTTACATTATACTGTGCATCTTTCACAGTTTTGTTTTTGCGCTATTGTCTATACAATCATGGTAATTGATAGCTTGATCTTCTTTCATTTTTATTGCCTCTGGACACAACTTGTATCTATTATATGCTGACTTTTTTTTTACTTCTACATATTCTTACTCATTTTCAGGGCAACTTCTATTAATTCTTGTATTTCATATGCTATTATGAGTTCATTTGGGTCAGCATCTTTCATTTCTGACTTGCACTGCCTAATATAATATAAATATTAATAATAATCATATTAACCGTTATTACATATTAATTTACTTATACATATATACTCTTTTACTTACCTGTTTGGCAGTTCTGTCTATCTTTTAAACACTCATCTGTGCATTTAATATTTTATAAACTTTATTAAGAAACTGGTTTTGAAAATCTGTGGCAAAATGTAAAAATATAAACAACACCACAATGCTCCAACCTTAATTTAACCCCTTAACGACCGCCAATGCACCTTTTAATGGCGGCAGTTAAGGGTACTTATTTCTTAGTGCCACTTTTTAACGGCTTTTTCCCCAGCTTCGGAAATTCTCCAAAGTCTCTGCTACCGGGAGTAGCTGAGACCCCGGAGAACATTATTCTGGTCGGTTTGTACCGACACCAGTGTTGTGATCACTGTTATTCATGGAATAATGGCGACCGCAAAAAAAAAAAAAAAAAAAAGTCAGATTTCCCATTTAATTTCTCCCTTCTCTGATGTGATCTAACATCAGAGGAGAGAGAAATGAGGTTCCCCAAGCCACCCCGATGCCTCCGATGTGCTCTGGTGCCTCCTGCATGCCCCGGTGATATCTCCCGGCCATCGGCATCTTCTTCCAGGAAGAAAATCCGCCGAGATCTGTTGGCTGGCACCAATAGAAAATGTTTCCAATTGGTTCATTTTGATCACTGCGATAGACCCTATCACAGCGATCAACATAATAAAAAAAAAAAAATTGTAAATCAACCCCCCCTTTGTCATCCCCTTAGTTAAAAATAATAAAATCTAAAAATGTATTTATTTCCATTTTTCCATTAGGCTTAGGGTAGGGGTTATAGCAGGTGTTGGGATTAGGATGGAGGTGGTGCTGGAATTGGGGTTAGGCCCCTTTCACACATCAGTTTTTTGCCATCAGTCGCAATCCGTCGAATTTAAAAAAAAAAACGGATCCGGCCACTGAATGCAGAAAATTCAGTGCTTGAGCCCTGCCATGCGCCCAAACAGTGGCTTTCTCCCACATACGGGGTATCAGCAAACTCAGGAGAAATTGCACAACAAATTTAGTGGTCTATTTTCTCCTGATACCCTTGTGACAATAAAAAAAAATTGGTTCCAAAGTAAATTTTTTGTTAAAAAAGTAAAATGTTCATTTTTTCCTTTCCACATTGCTTTAGTTCTCGTGAAGCACCAGAAGGGTTAATAAACTTCTTGAACGTGGTTTTGAGCACCTTGAGGGGTGCAGTTTTTCAAATGTTGTCACTTTTGGGTATTTTCTGTAATATTTACTCTCCAAACTCACTTCAAATGTGATGTGGTCCCTAAAAAAACAGGTTTTGTAAATTTTGTTGGAAAAATGAGAAACTTTTAACCCTTATAAAAAAATATTGTATTTCCAAAATTGTGCTGATGGAAAGTAGACATGTGGGAAATGTTATTTATTAACTATTTTGTCTGACTCTGGTTTAAGGGCACAAAAATTAAAAGTTTGAAAATTGCAAAATTTTCAACATTTTTGCCAAATTTCCATTTTTTCATAAACAAACGCAGGTAATATTGAAGTCATTTTACCACTAACATGAAGTAAAATATGTCACGAAAAAATCTCAGAATCAGTGGGATCCGTTGAAGTGTTCCAGAGCTATAACCTCAAAGTGACAGTGGTCAGAATTATAAAATTGGCCTGGTCATTAAGTACCAAATTGTCTGTCACTAAGGGGTTAAGCTCATCAGCTTTATAATTTTTGTTTTCTTAAGCAACAGAAAAACTTTGTTGCTTAAATGACCCATGTGCATTATTGCTCTATTGCAGCCAACATAGTCACCTCTAGTACCATAAATAGTGTGTCACATGGACAACTTTCAAAACAATTTTCAATGATTTCCAGGTGCTTAAAAGGAGTGGTCCGAAAATATTCATTATATTTCTAAATTTCTATTTAATGTAAGAATCTGACGGCTTTTCAAATATATTTTACTCTACTCTAGATAATTGTTGTATTTCTTTTTTACCTACTTCCAGTTTGATATTTCATTTAACAATCCCTAGTTCATGCTTGAATATACAACAGCAAGGCCTCAGGGGGCAGAGCGCTGAGATCTCATCTTCCGACATCTCCATCTGCGCATGCGCCTCCCCCGACAGCCATTTTCCCGGAGTCCACCGCATAGTAAACCATGTAAGTGCGGGGGCTCTGGGCTTTCACAAAATGTCGGCAGAGCCCCTGCACCAACGAACACCCGCAGTGGCGCACATCCGAACATCCCCTCATCCCATCCTGCAGCAACGCTCCACTCTTGCCTCCTCCAGCAGTGACCCCGCTTCATCGCAGCCACCAGTCCCGGTAAGCAATACGACGCATGGATTGTAAGAAGCACCACCTTTTTATTTTAAAAAAAGTTTTTTTTTCCTATTTTTTGGGGGGATGGGGTGCGTCTTATAGACTGCAAAATATAGTAAGTCACATTAACATTTAAAAAAAAAAAAAAATAAAGCTACTTCTGGAGTATACAGTTTTTACTGGTCAGAGTAACACATACAAAGTGAAGATGACACTGAACAGCCGTCTTTTCCAGCTTAAATGAACATTCTGGCAATGTTAAATTACTTCCAAGATTTGTGACAAGTCTAATAGATGTTTTCTACAGCGCCTTGCGTTTTCTCCCAGCTCCCGGCTTGTACACCGGCAGAGGTAGTTCCAACGTGCCCATTTTGTGCCCCTCGTCCATAGACAAGCTGGAGAACATTATTCTCTTGTTTATTCTCAGCCCCATGGCTTTAGCGATTTCAAGTATCCTAATGAAAACACAAGGAAACCACATACATGGTGATATTCTGCATGCTGGAGAAAATCAGATAACCCATTTTTATATTCCATGAAGTATTTAGCAATGCAAAGTCCTACATGTAGGTCTCACAAAGGAAAGAGCGCAGAATGCAGTAATGCAAATGTACTAATGGAAGCAAAGGTATACAGAATAAACCACTACTAAACATCTGCTTTAATCATACATACATGACTACCAATTTAAGGAATGTCATATCAGGGGTCATGATGGGTTTCAATAAAAAGGTAAATCCTCATTCTAATTCAGGGCATTGTATAGACTCATCAAGATAGGTACAGTATCAGTTCATCAAGCCAGAAGCATAAATTAATATCAAATCTGAATGAGTGGGTAAAACACAAATCAAGGGGGCTGTTTGCATTTCTATGTAGTCCAGTGACCACAAATGGCTAAGAGGATGAACAAGGGAAAATACTACAAGCTCTTAAGAAGTTCCTTTGTAGGGGAAGTAATACAGTCAAAGATGCTTTGTTAGGAGGCACTAGCTATGTGACTGGTTACATGTGTGCGTATACACACACTCACACCTTCATACCTGTTCTCGTTGAACTTTAGATCCCTCTGTAACAACGTCAAATCTACTTGAAAGTCAGAAATGTGCAATGCCAGGGCAAGGACATAGGATGCAATTTTACATTTCATTGTGGCAGATATGGAATTCTTTACACTAGAAAAGAAAAAGTCACATCATACAATTTGACAGCCCAGGACATAATATTTTGCAAAATTTCTTCTGATTACAGAGGAATTCCATCACATGACTTCATCAGTAGGCGAGGATGTCAAATCTACAGACACCCATCAGGACACATGCATGATCAGCGGATATAATGCAGGTGTCCTATACTAATGGATATGAAAAATGCACGACACCTGACCCACAGACGCCCAGTAAAGTATCTGGAGATGCAAAAGCGAGTGGAGCCAGAATACCACTTTAATGCAAATACATTCTAAAAAGGCAGTTTTAAAAAGAAAAAAAAAAGGACAATACATTTTGAGGTTTTCAAAGTAATAGATAGGTGCATATGCACAAATAATCTATTGCATAATAAACTTTGGTGTGCGCGAGGAAACCCATGTAAACACAGGGAGAGCATACAAACTTCATGCAAAAGTTGTCCTTTGTGGGATTTATGCCCACCATCTTAGGGCTGTAAGGCAACAGTGCTAACCAGTGAGCTACCATATATACGGCACATATTGGGAAGGGGTCAATCCTTAGTGTGACTTATCACCATTTGGATCAGAGGTGGTTCGTCTTTTTTCTTTTAACGTGTTTTTTTTTTTGTAACTAGCAATCATTTTAACACCAGGGTTTTTTGACAAACACATTGTGACACTATAGCTTTTATCTTCTACAGCCTCTATATATCACTGTACATAAAGTGCAGCAAGTGCTTCCAGTGAATGCATCCATGACACTGTTCTGATAGGATGGTCTGTAACCTTTATCTCTCTTCTCCTGACCTATCTTCTTAACAGATTTAGGCTATGTGCACACGTTCAGGATTTTTCACAGAAAATTCCTGAGAAAAACTGGACATTTTCTGCAAGAAATACGCAAGAAAACGGCATGCGTTTTTGCCATGATTTTACCGCAGTTTTGCCGCGTTTTTTTCCGGACACTTCTCAATGCATTTTCTAGTGGGAAATCCGCAAAAAAACGCAAAATTAATGAACATGCTGCGGTTTTTACCGCGATGCGTTTTTTCGCAGAAAAAAACACTTCATGTGCACAAAACATGCGGACTTCATTCTAAATGATGGGGTGCTTATTGTATGCGTTTTTTTTGCTGTTTTATAGCGTTTTTATCGGGAAAAGCCGCGAAAAAAACCACGAAAAAAACGCAACGTGTGCACACAGCCTTAGGCTATGTGCACACGTTCAGGTTATTCATGTTTTTTTTGCGGTAAAAACGCTATAAAAACTCATTAAAAACGCATACATTATGCATCCTATCATTTAGAATGCATTCTGCGTGTTTTGTGCACATCATGCCCATCCAGGATCCCAGCGCTGCAAAGCAACAGTACGAAATTTTTAATAGAACCCTACAGCAGAAATGACTGCCAAAAATAAGTGCATTTAAGGGGAACCTGTCAGCAGGGTTATGCATAGTAACCTATACACACTGTCAGGTCGGCAGAGTTACACTGATTAAAATGATACATAGGTTGATGAAATCCGTTTTGTGGTTGTTTTTTATTAATCTTTATTTTCGGTTTTGTGTAAGGCTGTGTGCCCACGTTGCATTTTTAATGTGTTTCTGCCACTTTTTTGCAGCAGCGGAAACGCTAAAACCGCTTAAAAAATGCATTCCCATGCAATCCACAGCATGTTCATTATTTCTGCGGAATCGAGGCGATTTCGCAGCCATAGGATTGTATTGAAATGCTCACTTTACGCACGTGGCTATGTCCACCATGCGTAAAGTGAGTGCATCATGTGCGGATGGTACCCGGGGTTCGGAGGAGAGGAGACTCCTTCAGGCCCTGGGATCCAAATTAATGTAAAAAAAAAAAAAAAGAATTAAAATAAAAAATATGGATATGCTTACCTTCTGATGGCCCCCGCAGTCCTCCCGTCTATCAGCGGTGCACGCGGCAGCTTCCGTTCCCAGGGATGCATTGTGCGAATCACCTGAGATGACCTCGCGGTCACGTGACTGCGACATCACAAAGTTCCTTCGCGCAAAGCATCCCTGTGAACAGAACGTACCGGGAGCGCCGCTGAGGAGATCGGGGGCCGTCAGAAGGTGAGAATAACCATATTTTTTATTATTTTTAACATTCTATCTTTTACTAATGATGCTGAATAGGCAGCATCAATAGTAAAAAGTTGGTCACACTTGTCAAGTACTATGTGTGACAAGTGTGATCAACCTCTCAATCACTTTTCTAAGCGATGCTTCATATCGCTTGGAAAACGCAAGCATTCTGCAAGCTAAAAATGCTTGCAAAATGCTTGTGTTTTGCGGAAAAACGCATGCGAATTCCGCATGCGTTTTACCCGCGGCAGGGAGTTGCGGAAATGCTACGGACATTTCCGCAGCATTTCTGCAAGGTGGGCACATAGCCTTAATGAGATTCTTGTGCCCTAAGGCAGGGTTCATGTATGTGGTGCTCTGATTAGATAGTCATAATGCAGACTGCTGACAGGTCACTGCTCCCTCACTGACCTGCCCCCTAGTTTACATAATGAATACCATCACACACTGAATAATAAAAAAAAAATAATACTTCTGCAGGCATAATCACATGTTTACGTGGCACTTAATACCTTTTTTTCAGAATTACTTGAGTGAGTCATATAGTCATTATAGTCTCTATAATGAGGCAGCAGAGTTACTCTGCACTCTGTCTGGCCTCTGTTCAGCGGAGTCCTTCTTTTCAGAGATACACAAAACTGTGTCCGACTGCACTTTTATGCAATCCTAAAAAAGCAGACAGCTGGATCATGGGTCCTATGCCATCCACAGTGCCCCCATCTGCCTCATTATCGGGAATCTTCTGCCAGAGGTTCCGTCTGAAACTGGCATTTCAGAGATTTACACAGAAATCCCGGTGTAAGCACTCAGTGCACTGGATAAATGTGCACCGAGCCTTACTGCAATCTTTGGGAGGCAGAAAAAAAAAACAGCAGGTGAAGAATCGGTTTTATTTTTTATGCCGTTCCTATTGCGGTATAAGCGATTACGCGACTATTCTTCGGGTCGGTGCAATTACAGCGATACCAAATTTATATAAGTTTTTTATATTTTGCGACTTTCACACACTGAAAACAGGATTTTTTTGTTGCTTACCGTAAAATCTGTTCCTCGGAGCCTTCATTGGGGGACACAGGAACCATGGGTGTATGCTGCTGCCACTAGGAGGCTGACACTATGAGGATAAAAAAGTTAGCTGCTCCTCTGCAGTGTATACCCCACCAACAGGAAGTAGGATATTCAGTTAGTGAAAAAGCAGTAGGAGAAGCAATATAACATAATAAACAGAGCTTTTCAACTTGGGAGGGTGCTGTGTCCCCCAATGAAGGCTCCGAGAAACAGATTTTACGGTAAGCAACCAAAAAATCCTGTTTTCTCTATCGCCTCATTGGGGGACACAGGAACCATGGGACGTCCCAAAGCAATCCCTGGGAAGGAACAGCAGAAAACTCCATTCAGGATGGAGAACTCACCGCTGCCGCCTGCAAGATCCTTCTACCTAGACTGGCATCTGCCGAAGCATAGGTATGGACTTTATAAAATTTGGCAAATGTGTGGAAGACCAGTTGCCGCTTTGCAAAGATGTAGGGCGGATGCCCCATGGTGTACCGCTCAGGAAGCGAACACTTCACGGGTAGAGTGAGCCTTAATCCCAGGAGGAGGCACTCTGTTAACCCGGTAAGCCTCCAGAATAGCAGTTCCGATCCAGCGACCAATCGTAGCCTTGGATGTCGGTAGGCCTCTATGCGCACCATCTGGAATGACAAACGGTCTGTCTTCCTAAAGGAGGAGTCCTATACAAATAGATCCTCACAGCCCTGACCAGGTCTAGCCTGATCAGCAAACGCTCCAGAGAATGAGTAGGAGCAGGACAAAAGGAGGGAAGGACAAACTCCTCATTGAAGTGAAAGGAGGTCACCACCCTGGGAAGAAAAGAAGGGAGAGGCCACAAAACCACCTTATCCTGTTGAAAAACCAAGAAAAGGGGGAGACAGGAAAGAGCCGCCAACTCCGAGACGCACCTAATGGAAGTGATGGCCACCAAAAAACGCCACCTTCCAGGACGGAACAGACTGTAAGGCCTGGTGGAGACGTTCAAAGGGAGAAACCCCACTGAGCCTCCGGAACGTGATTGAGGTCCCAGGGATCCACGGGAGTCTGGAACGGGAAGCCGCATGCGTCACTACCTTGAAGAAAAGTTCTGACCTGAGAACGGGAGGTTAAAGACTTCTGAAATATAATGGAAAGGACTGATACCTGGCCCTTTAGAGAACTAAGGGCAAGGCCAGCATCAAGTCCCACCTGGAGAAAGCCAACATGGAAGCAAGAGACAGGGTCAGTGGCGGAACGTAAATGGCACTCACACAAGTCAAAATAGGCTTTCCAGGTCCAGAAATAGACCCTGGAAGACAATGACTCCCTAGCCTGGATCATGGTAAGTATCACCTGATCAGAGAAACCAGACGCTCTCAGAAATCGTGGTTTCAACAGCAATGCTGTTAAATTGAGCGACCGAGAACTCTGGTGGCAGAACGGTCCTTTGGACAGAAGATCTGGCCTGTTTGGGAGCCTCCAGGGGGCGTTCGAGAGGAGATTGATGATCTCTGTGAACAAGAGCCTTCTGGGTCAATCCGGTGTGATCAGAGTGACGGGCACCTTCCCTGTATTGATCTTCATCAACAGATTGGGAAGAAGGAGAGGAAACAGATAGGGAAGTACGAATTGCGACCCAGGAATGGCCGAAGCATCGGCATCCACCACGAGAGGAACTGTGAACTGTGGAACCTTCCTAATCAGTCAGAATGCCATGAGATCCACGTCCGGAGTTCCCCATCAAAGGCAAATTTGATGGAAGACCTCCTGAAGCAGGGACCACGCTCCTGTCGTGAGGCCCTCGTGGCTGAGAGAAACAGTGGCCCAGTTGTCCACGCCGGGAAAATGCACTGCGGATATAGCCGGAACCATCATCTCTGTCTAGAGGAGGATCTTGGATACCTCCGCCATTGCCAAGAGACTCAGAGTCCCTCCCTGGTGACTGACGTATGCCACCGCCATGGCAATGGACGTTTGGACTCTGACTGAGAACTCAGAGAAGTCTTTCCCAGTGACGGAGGAACAGATGGATGGCCCTTATCTCAAGGATGTTGATCGGCAGAGAGGACTCTTGCTCCGACCAACGCCCTATACACTGACGGATGGCGAAAAACCACACCCCAGGCGGGAAGCTTGTGTCCGTCGACACCACCTGCCAATGGGCGGGAAGGAAGGACTGGCCCTGAAGAAAGGGAGGGGATGACAGCCACCAGCTGAGAGACCGTTTGACTACGGAGAGCCGAATCGGACGATCCAGAGAGAGCACTGACCTGTCCCACTGAAAAAGGATGGCCTGCTGAAGTGGTCTCGAATGGAATTGCGCAATTGGGATCGCTTCCGACGCTGCTACCATTTGTCCTAGAACCGTCATTGCTGAGCGGAAGGAAGGCAGACGAGGGCCTTGCAGAGAGCGAACTCCGTCCTGGAGAATTGCTCGCCTCTCCTCGTCGCGAGGCCCTAAGAAAAAAAACTCTCAACTGACAGGTGTCGAACAGCATGTCTAAGAAGACAAGGCGCTGAATCAGGACAAGGCAAGACTTTGTTCTGTTGACCAGGCACCCGAAACGGAACAGAGAGTCGAGGATGATGGTCAGACTCTCCTGGGCCTGAGAAAAAAACAGAGCCTTGATGAGAATGAGCACTAGGCCCCTGAACCTCAAAATGGCCATCAATGTCGCCATGATCTTGGTGAAGACCCTGGGAACAATTGCGAGACCGAACGGCAGAGCGACAAACTGGAAATGATTCTTCTGCACCACGAAATGCAGGAACCTCTAGAGTGCTGGGAAAATCAGAAACATGGAGATAGGCGTCTTGATATCTATGGAGCACAGGAATTCCTGCGGTTCCATGGAAGCGATTAGTGAACAGAGGGACTTCATCCTGAAATGCCACAGGCGGACCCTTCTGTTCACTGACTTCAGATCTAGGATGGGCCGAACCACACCACAATTCTTCGGCACTACAAACAGGTTTGAATAGAAACCTGTGAAGCGTTCCCGCTCTGAGACGGAAACGAAAACCCCCGAACTAAGAGAGGGATGGATGCAAAGAAACCTGGAAACAGAGGAGGATCTTTTGGAGGGCGGGATTTGGAGAAGCGATCCCGGGGCCACGAAGCGACCCCTAACTTGTATCCTGAGGATACCACCTCCTTGACCTAGGCGTTCTCCGCCGAGGCAAGCCCACACGTCCCTGAAAATTAGAAGACGCCTGCCCAACCTGGGAGAAATGCTGGGCTCTTGACACGAGTCGTACCGAGGAAGATCTGCCGGGTCTGGACCTGGTGGACCTACCATGGGAGTTTCGGGAATGCCCGGAAGGGGTGGGCTTGAAGGAAGCCCCCCCCCTTTTTTTTTTTTTTTTTTAAACCTGGTGAGTCTGCAGTTTGTACTGACCAGCAGAATCTTCTATCGCCGCAAAACGGCACAAAAGGACCAAAAGGAGCGCAACTGCCTTTTCAGGGGAGGCTGGCAAGGGTTGGGCAGAAGAAGGAGGTAACTCGTGCCCCTCCGTGGCATCCTTAATAATTTGATCCAGCATGGATCCAAACAGACGGGCCCCCTGGAAGGGGAGGCTGGAAATGGACTTCTTTGATGACAAGTCCGCCTGCCATGCCTTGAGTCAAATATTCTGCCGGATGGCCACCATATTGCTGGATGCCTGAGTTGCACAATACATGGCATTTAGGGAGGCAGATATCAAATATTTCCCTGCATAGGAAATCTGGTCCGCAAGGTCGGCTATTTCCCCCAGAGGTGTTCCGGCCAGGATGTCCTTACAAAGCCGTTTGGTCCCTCTAGCTATGGCCCTTGAGACCAAGGTAGAGGCAGAGGCCAGGTACAATGCAGGAGCAGCCACTTCAAAGGCTGACTTTGCCAGCGAGTCTATAAATCTATTATTGAAATCTTTGAGGGATGCTGCATTAGAAAGCGGGAGGACCATGTGGATGGGCAGTCTGGAGACTGGCGGGTCCACTGCCAGGGAAGCAGTCCAGTTAGCGGTGAGGTCAGGGGAGAAGGGATATAGAATGCCGAGACGCTTCCCTCTCTGAAAGCGTCTGGTAGGGTTCACCCTTTCCCTGGCAAGTATCTCCACATATTCACTGTGTGGGGCAAAGACCTTGGAAGTTGGTTTTGACCGTCTAAACGAAACCGCCTAATCTGCGGGTTCTGTAGAGGTATCCGTGATGGCTAAGGTCTGGTGACCAGGATATCTCTCCTGTTAGAGGCCTGTACTGAATCCAAGTCTGAATCATCCTCTGAAAAATGCGACCGAGGACGCCTCGCCTGACTCGGGAGAGGAAGATCTGGAAGCAGGATCTTGCCGTGCCAAACCAGAAGGCTAGATGGACTTAAAATGGCGCTCCTGTCTGGATCTTTTGCAGCTTGTGTTGAAAAGGGGTCGGAGAATCCTGTGACCCACTGGCAACGGCGGGAGCTGGAAGGGACAATCTGTCAAGCACGGACACCAGGGTCTGCGACACCCTGGTGTGGTCTGCTACAGACTGCGACAGAAAGGAATACCGACCAGGGATAGGGGTCTCGGGCTCACCCGGGGTAGGCAGGGACTCCTGGGCGATGGGAACAGTGGAGATGCTGCAGCCCTGACAGAGGGAAGAGGACTAACCTAAAGGGAGCCTGCCATTTCCCAGAGAGAGCACAAAGTGTCTGACAGGAGTAGAGGAGTAAGATGGAGCAGGAAGACGAGAATGGTAAGCAGACCTACTAAAGAATGCCAGAAGGTTAGGGGAACAGGAGAGATGCAGAGAGGAGTGCCAGACTGCTAAGCAGCGCTACTCACAGCAGGTGTCGTGTCCTGTAGTCTGCTCCCAGACTGTAGCTGCGACAGGCATCAGGGCGCAGGTCCAGGGCACCAGCAGGAAGATGGAGGCGGGGAACCCGGACGGTGAAGGCACACGCTGGTGGGAAAGGACCCGCCTCAGAGGTCGAAAGGGGGGCGGGAATAGCCACCGGATCAAGAGGAGACCGCTCTCCAGCCAGATGGCAGCGATCCCAGGACGATTCGGGCGACTGGGAGTAGTGGGCGGAGCTAGCCACCCTGCACAGGAATGGGTACAGACAGAATCGGGCAGGAGAAAAGCCCGCCCGGATGTTGAGAGGACGGAGCTAGCGTTGTAACTAGGCCCGAGAAAAGCCAGGACCTAGATTTGCAGCAAGTGACCGCCGAAGCATTGGGGGGTGGGGGGGTTTGCGGAGGCCTCAAAATGCCACAGTGGGATACCCGGTGCCCGACTACCATCGGAAAAGGCAGAGAAAGCTCCCAAACCTAAAAACCTCTGTAAAAATTACAGAACGGATGGCGTAAGGGGGGGCCGCAGGTATGAAAGAAATAAAGGATCTATCTTCTTCCTGACTTCGCCAGAACCTGGGGAGAAAGAAAAGTACCTCCCCGTTCAGCATGTCCGAAATCCTGTGATGTGGGACGTCCTCGTCTCCTCAGACCGACAGGCTCTGGTGGGCGAGTGGGTAGGGGGACGGAGGAAGGAACAGGTCCAGATCACCTGAACACGCTTCTGTGTTAGGGGCTGGGGTCCTGCCGGCTAGACGTATGAGGATACGGGGTGGCAGTACACGCCGTACTCAGTCTCTTTGTGGGAGTACAGGAGTGACTGTTCACCCTGTATACGTCCGTGGTACCCGAAAAGGAACAACGCACACTGAGGTAGATATGAATCTAATGAAAGACCCGTGTCCACCTCCTACTGACACTAAGCTAAACTGGATATTCTACTTCCTGTCGGTGGGGAGTACACTGCAGAGGAGGAACTAACTTTTTTATCTGCATAGTGTCAGCCTCCTAGTGGCGGCAGCATACACCCATGGTTCCTGTGTCTCCCAATGAGGCGATAGAGAAAGACTTTTTTTTGCAAAAAAAAAAATAGTTTCTGCATCACCATATTTTGGGAGCTATAATCTTTCCATATTTTGGCCCACAGAGTCATGTGGGGGCTTGTTTTTTGCAGGACGAGCTGACGTTTTGATTGGTACCATTTTCAGACATGACATTTTTTTGTTCGCTTTCTATTCGATTTTTGGGAGGCAGAATGAACAAAAACCAGCAATTCAAGATTTTATGTCATTCCACTTGTGGTTAAATTGATAAGGCAGCTTTATTCTTCGTGTCAGTACGATTACAGCGATACCTCATTGATATCGTTTTTTGGTGCTTTTACACAAAAACTATTTTATAGGGAAAAAAAATGTTTTTGCATCCCTTTATTCTGAGAACTATAACTTTTATTTTTCCGCTGATGGAGCTGTATGATGGCTTGTTTTTTGATGGACAAGATTACGTTTTCAGAGGTACCATTTTTATTTATAGTCATCTTTTTTATCACGTTTTATTTCACTTTTTGTTTGGCGGTATAATAAAGCATTATTTTCTGCCTTTTTATTTTTTTTATGGTTTACACTAAATGGGTTAACAAGTGGGACAGTTCCATAGGTCAGGTCATTCCAGACACGTCAATACCAAATAAATATCTGTACTTTTGTTGTTTGATTTTTTTTTCTTTCATGAAAATATTACAGTAATTACAGTATATTTAGATTTTTATCAATTTAATTTTTTTAAAAATATTTTTATAATTTTTTTTAAACTTCTTTATAACTTTTTTTTACTTTGTCTCACGCTGGGACTTTCATTTTTTGCAGGTTGATCGCTTTTACAGCATGAAGATGCAGCAGCATCCCTATGCTATGCAAACTGTCAGCTCTGCACTGACAGAGACAAGAATGTCGTCATCGAGTCACCATGGCAATGACAGCGACCCCACGTGACTTTGCGGGGTCTCCGATCCAAGGGCAGAGGGGCTGTCATCCCTCTGCCTGCTCCCGAAATGCTGCAAACAAGTTCAGTGGCAGCATTTAGGGGGTTAAATTGCCGGGAGCGATGCAGGACCGCTCCTGGCACTTAGTGTTGGGTGTAAGCTGTCAGAATCAGCTGACACTCGGTAGCGATCACGCACACACAGCCTGTCTGCGTGCAAAATCCCTGGGACACATCGAATAAGAACAAGGTCACAGGAACGTATGGATACGTCCAAGGTGGGATAGGGCTTAATAGTTCCCTTAGGTGACTTGAAGCTGTGATAGTCTGATCACATGGTAGTGCATCAGCATTGCTATGTATAGCAGAAATCACAATCTCCTATGAAAGTTGGCCAGAGGGTGGCATTCACAAGAGGCTCGTAATGACAGGCACAGGGGTCATCGAGATCACATTACGGGCATGCCTGATTCACGGGCACATATTAAATGCTACTGTCAGATGGGCAGCAGGCTTTCACAGGTTAATATCTGTGGGCAGAGCTCAGATGCATCAGCGGCTGTGAGGGACACAATGGCTGATGAAATCATGTGTGGGGAAAGATACAGGCTCAGCGTGTGAGCCTGCATTAAAGGCAGGGACATGAAAAGATGTAAATATATGTCAAAATTCATAAACTTGGTTAAAAAAATGTTTTATTATAAATTCCATTTAAATCTTTAGACCAAAAAAAGAAAATTGTTGATTAAAAGCCATTGGCAACATGATACTTTCTATATAATAGGAATAATGACTGACCTTTCATTCTTAAATACTGTGACAGTAAAATTCTTCAGGAAGTTGCCAATCATAACATTTGGACATTCCAGAGTAACAAGATCTAAACACAAGAAAATAACGAGGTTATAGTCCATCATTTATGTCACAAATGTATTTGCACAAGAAAACCTCCTTGAAGACTGTTTAACCCCTTAATGACCGCCAATACGTCTTTTAACTGACCTGAGATATAAGAGAATAGCCTCCCATACAGATGACAATCCAGTAGCTGTTGGTTGTACACTATAGCTGACAACTTGCTGTACCAGCCACGATCAGTAGTTGCACCATCTAAATCTGTTTAACCCCTTAGATGCTGCTGTCAATAGTGACTACATCATTATAAATGGTTAATAGAGTGTGGGGGCTTCTTCTTTGTCACAATTGGTGCCCTCAGATCATGATTTTCTTGTCCTGATGTTTGCGATGGCAATTCATGACCAAATAGCGGACTTAAGAGTCTGACGGCTGTAGTAATCTGTTTAGAAGTTAGCAACATTTAGGTGGTAAAAATACACATTTTCATTTCTGTCATACCACTTTGCATTAATTCCTGTAAAGCACCTGAAGGGTTAATAAACTACCTGACAGCAGTTTTCAATATGTTTAGGGTTGCTGTTTTTAAAATGGTATCACGTTTGTGGGTTTCCCAATATATGGGACCCCTAAAGTCACTTCAAACATGGATAAGTCCCTAAAAAAATAAATTTTGTAAATTTCTTTGAAAAAATGAAAAATTGCTGCTACATTTTTAAACCTCCTAAAATGCTAACAAAATAAAATAACATTTTACAAATGGTGCTGATGTAAAGCTGACATGTGGAAAATGTTATTTATTAATGGTCTGCTGTTGTATGACTATCTAGATTAAAGGGATAATCATTCAAATTTAGAAAATTGCTAATTTTTTAACATTTTTCTCAAATTTTTGATATTTTTTTATAAATAAACACAAAAAATGTTGAACAAAATTTACCATTATCATAAAGTATAATGTGTCACGAAAAAAACAATCTCAAAATCACTGGGATTTGTTGAAGCGTTGCAGAGTTATTACCACATAAAGTGACACTGGTCAGATTTCAAAAATTTGGCTCGGTCACTAAGGGGATAAAGCAATTTGTTACTAAAAGTTCCTGAGGCTTATTTTTGCTTTTGGGAAGCAGCATATAAATGGGTTATATTTTAATTTAACCAACAGATGTCTGTTTTTAATAATGTTTTTGCATCATTTATGCATGATCACAGTAAGAGCAATAACTATTTCTATGTGGAAATAACTTGATTAGTACTTGATTTGTAGGACAACTGTACCAAGTTGCGGTACAACTTGTTTTTGGATGGGATAAAAAAAAACATTTAATATTGCCATTTTTTTACTTGGCTGAAGGCTAAATATATTTATTTTTTTATTACTTAAACACAAGTCGCCACATTTTTATACAATGAGTTTTATTTATTTTTTAAATCAACTTCAGATCTCGTCATTTGATTAGACTGGGATTCTCTCACTGCTTTAATAATACAATGTAAGGTCCCTGTATTGTACTCTAATACTACTGCTTGTCAGCGTTTTACTGACAGCCATTCTATTAGGCCCAGCCGCATGCTGGGCTATACAGGCTGGGTAACACGGGAGTACCAGCACGGCAGGGACGGGGGCCTTCAGCAGGCCCATGGCCTGGCATCCATGGGCCATCCATGGCATCCATGAGCATAGTAACATAGTAAGGCCAAAAAAAGACATTTGTCCATCCAGTTCAGCCTATATTCCATCATAATAAATCCCCAGATCTACGTCCTTCTACAGAACCTAATAATTGTATGATACAATATTGTTCTGCTCCAGGAAGACATCCAGGCCTCTCTTGAACCCCTCGACTGAGTTCGCCATCACCACCTCCTCAGGCAAGCAATTCCAGATTCTCACTGCCCTAACAGTAAAGAATCCTCTTCTATGTTGGTGGAAAAACCTTCTCTCCTCCAGACGCAAAGAATGCCCCCTTGTGCCCGTCACCTTCCTTGGTATAAACAGATCCTCAGCGAGATATTTGTATTGTCCCCTTATATACTTATACATGGTTATTAGATCGCCCCTCAGTCGTCTTTTTTCTAGACTAAATAATCCTAATTTCGCTAATCTATCTAGGTATTGTAGTTCTCCCATCCCCTTTATTAATTTTGTTGCCCTCCTTTGTACTCTCCCTAGTTCCATTATATCCTTCCTGAGCACTGGTGCCCAAAACTGGACACAGTACTCCATGTGCGGTCTAACTAGGGATTTGTACAGAGGCAGTATAATGCTCTCATCATGTGTATCCAGACCTCTTTTAATGCACCCCATGATCCTGTTTGCCTTGGCAGCTGCTGCCTGGCACTGGCTGCTCCAGGTAAGTTTATCATTAACTAGGATCCCCAAGTCCTTCTCCCTGTCAGATTTACCCAGTGGTTTCCTGTTCAGTGTGTAATGGTGATATTGATTCCTTCTTCCCATGTGTATAACCTTACATTTATCATTGTTAAACCTCATCTGCCACCATGGCAACCCATCAGCAACCTGTCATCGTGCTAGCGCTGGTCGCTGCTGTTAACACAGTTGCTGGATGTATAACATATGGTACATGGAGTATGAAGGGGCCAAGACAAAATACATGCCCATTTTCCCATACTAAACATAAAACAACTTATTATACTAGCTAATCAAACTAATCAGTGGAAAAAAATCCTATTGTGGACTGAAACCACTAAGCTTATGCTGCCTGCACTGCAAACTCTAATATATAATGGAGGTTGTTAATAGAAACTTTCTTGTTCATTGATATATTTTAAGTGTGGTGGTCTTGGCGCGTACACATAGCAATGGTGTAAGCAAATGCATGCACACTATGTCAATGGTACACCATAGTAGAGGGTAAAGGCGTGTGCACAACTATTGATGGTGCCAAGGTAGGTTCCCACACCATGTGAAACTTGAAGGAATCTGGCACTCAACTTAATGCTCGTGTGAATTTTTAATGTAGTACCCAAAACGTTTCGGTCCTATGTCAGGACCTTCATCAGTTAAGTACTAGTAGTGTAATTTTTGGTATTGGTGACAATGATGTCAGAGGGCACATCGTGATCTGCGTCTGTTAATGCGCAGATAATTTAGCAGACGCAGATCACGATGCGCCCTCTGACATCATTGTCACCAATACCAAAAATTACACTACTAGTACGTAACTGATGAAGGTCCTGACATAGGACCGAAACGTTTTGGGTACTACATTAAAAATTCACACGAGCATTAAGTTGAGTGCCAGGTTCTTTCTTTCATTGGTACACCATATACACCTATTAGAGTCCAATTGAAGAATTTGAAAATAACTGGCGTTATACTTGAACAGATTGTGTTTTGTTAGGTACTCAATAAGCATTGTATGACTTGCAGTTTCTGAAACATTGGGTATTACTTCTATTTATTTTGTGAACTGATTATTTCAATGCCTGGACTCACCAAGAGTCTCCGGACCCCAACCTCATATATGCCCAGGAGGCTGTAAGCTCAGGATATGAGAAACATGACTAACTGAACCTGGTGTTACAATGCATATTTAATGATTTGGAGCTTATGCCACACCAGTTTTAAATGGATTTTATATGAATTATTATTTCAATAAAATATTGCCAGTTCATAATGTAGTTGTATTTTTGACTCACTCTCTTGGACATAGGATAGATATCCGGACATAATGATGCCAGGGTCTTAACAGTGATTCTAGTCCACACGCACAAAATGAGTGTGTTATATTTCTAAATCTGAGACTGATGCAGCCATACAAAGATCAGAGCAGCTTTCCATAAACGCCTTGCCTCCTTAATAATTAGGCGGCACCTTACAGTGTGAAAAGCACTGACAAAGCAGATAAAAGCTGATAGGTTATAATGTTTAAGAGAAAATATGGAACACTGAGATAAAGGACATACATCAGGCAAATACATTTACAACAATGCTTACCCTTCCGTTTGATAATTTTATTATTAATGAGTTTTGTTAGAGTGTCCAAATACCACAAAGCACGGGCTTTACGATCAACATCTTGAGCATATTTAAGCTCACCAAGTTCTTGAAGTACATATGCACCATGTCTACAAGGAAAAGACAGGTACAAGTTATCACACCTCAAAACATTGCTTTGGGTTGTGCTGAAATCACAGGTCAGATCACAACTTTTGGGTGGATTATCTCACCAGGAATGAGTAACTCTGTTGTGCTGAACCCCCTCATCAAGAAGCACTACTGACAAGGGAGCTATACATAGGTTTAAAGATTTAGGGAAACTTGCCAAAAACATGCACATTAACACATTCTTAATGAACTTATGTTAAAATGTTTTTCTCTAAAAGATGGGCCATACCAATTGATCAAGAACATTCCATTCTTTTTGGTGGGTCATCGATACGTACACTTTACGGTCTGAATGGATTTCTGTACACATAATGATAAATCAGTTGCAATCACTAATAGGGATGGGCGGACCTATGGATGTTCGGGTCTGTTAGGTTCAGCCAAAGTTTAAAAAGAAAACGTTTGGTTCAGGTACAAGAATGGTACCTGAACTTGACCCCGGAACCCATTCAAATGAATGGGGGCCCCAAACATCCGGCGGTTACCACACTTTAATTGTTTGACAGAGCGGGAAACACCGGCTCTGATCGGCGGTAACCTTACTGATGTTACCAATGGTCACAGTGCTGCAGTTCCCACGCTGTCACAAAAAGTGTGTGAGCCAGCAAGCTGTGACCAGTGAGGAAAAAGTTGCCGCCGGTAAGGCATCAGCAGATGAGTACTACTCATCAACACACACCTGGTGTTGCTGATAAAGAGAGTAGACGACGCTGATAATATTCAGCCAGCGCCTGTGTATAGTAATAAATATGTCAGTCTGATATAAAATTAGAGCAATACAGCTTAATGTATATGTATTAAACTAATAAAAATGGTGTAGAGTCCCCTTTATTTTCAATACCTAGCGGAGGGAAAGCAGACAGATGGGGGCCGGTGTTATTATTCTTGGAAGGGGGTAATAAACATAGAGCTTCCCAGGTTATTTAACCCCTTCATGACCCAGCCTATTTTGACCTTAAAGACCTTGCCGTTTTTTGCAATTCTGACCAGTGTCCCTTCATGAGGTAATAACTCAGGAACGCTTCAATGGATCCTAGCGGTTCTGAGATTGTTTTTTCGTGACATATTGGGCTTCATGTTAGTGGTAAATTTAGGTCAATAAATTCTGTGTTTATTTGTGATAAAAACGGAAATTTGGCGAAAATTTTGAAAATTTCGCAATTTTCACATTTTGAATTTTTATTCTGTTAAACCAGAGAGTTATGTGACACAAAATAGTTAATAAATAACATTTCCCACACGTCTACTTTACATCAGCACAATTTTGGAAACAAAATTTTTTTTTGCTAGGAAGTTATAAGGGTTAAAATTTGACCAGCGATTTCTCATTTTTACAACGAAATTTACAAAACCATTTTTTTTAGGGACCACCTCACATTTGAAGTCAGTTTGAGGGGTCTATATGGCTGAAAATACCCAAAAGTGACACCATTCTAAAAACTGCACCCCTCAAGGTGCACAAAACCACATTCAAGAAGTTTATTAACCCTTCAGGTGCTTCACAGCAGCAGAAGCAACATGGAAGGAAAAAATGAACATTTAACTTTTTAGTCACAAAAATGATTTTTCAGCAACAATTTTTTTATTTTCCCAATGGTAAAAGGAGAAACTGAACCACGTACGTTGTTGTCCAATTTGTCCTGAGTACGCTGATACCTCATATGTGGGGGTAAACCACTGTTTGGGCGCACGGCAGGGCTTGGAAGGGAAGGAGCGCCATTTGACTTTTTGAATGAAAAATTGGCTGCACTCTTTAGCGGACACCATGTCACATTTGGAGAGCCCCCGTGTGCCTAAAAATTGGAGCTCCCCCACAAGTGACCCCATTTTGGAAACTAGACGCCCCAAGGAACTTATCTAGATGCATAGTGAGCCCTTTAAACCCCCAGGTGCTTCACAAATTGATCCGTAAAAATGAAAAAGTACTTTTTTTTCACAAAAAAATTCTTTTAGCCTCAATTTTTTCATTTTCACATGGACAACAGGATAAAATGGATCCTAAAATTTGTTTGGCAATTTCTCCTGAGTACACCGATACTTCACATGTGGGGGTAAACCACTGTTTGGGCACATGGTAAGGCTCGGAAGGGAAGGAGCGCCATTTGACTTTTTGAATGAAAAATTATCTCCATCGATAGCGGACACCATGTCGCGTTTGGAGAGACCCTGTGTGCTTAAACATTGGAGCTCCCCCACAAGTGACCCCATTTTGGAAACTAGACCCCCCAAGGAACTTATCTAGATATGTGGTGAGCACTTTGAACCCCCAAGTGCTTCACAGACGTTTACAACGCAGAGCCGTGAAAATAAAAAATCATTTTTCTTTCCTCAAAAATGATGTTTTAGCAAGCAATTTTTTATTTTCTCAAGGGTAACAGGAGAAATTGGACCCCAGTAATTGTTGCGCAGTTTGTCCTGAGTATGCTGGTACCCCATATGTGGGGGTAAACCACTGTTTGGGCACACGTCGGGGTTCGGAAGTGAGGGAGCACCATTTGAATTTTTGAATACAAGATTGGCTGGAATCAATGGTGGCGCCATGTTGCGTTTGGAGACCCCCTGAAGTGCCTAAACAGTGGAAACCCCTCAATTCTACCTCCAACACACCCCTAACCCTTATCCCAACTGTAGCCGTAACCCTAATCACAACCCTAACCCCAACACACCCCTAACCACAACCCTAACCCCAACACACCCCTAACCCTAACCACAACCCTAATTCCAACCCAACTCTAAGGCTATGTGCCAACGTTGCGGATTCGTATGAGATTTTTCAGCATCATTTTTGAAAAATCCGCGGGTAAAAGGCACTGCGTTTTACCTGTGGATTTACCGTGGATTTCCAGTGTTTTTTGTGCGGATTTCACCTGTGGATTCCTATTGAGGAACAAGTGTAAAACGCTGCGGAATCCGCACAAAGAATTGGCATGCTGCGGAAAATACAACGCAGCGTTCCCGCGCGGTATTTTCTGCACCATGGGCACAGCGGATTTGGTTTTCCATATGTTTACATGGTACTGTAAACCCGATGGAACACTGCTGCGGATCCGCAGCGGCCAATCCGCACCGTGTGCACATAGCCTAATTCTAAAGGTATGTGCACACGCTGCGGAAAACGCTGCGGATCCGCAGCAGTTTCCCATGAGTTTACAGTTCAATGTGAACCTATGGGAACCAAAAATCGCTGTACACATGCTGCGGAAAAACTGCACGGAAACGCAGCGGTTTACATTCCGCAGCATGTCACTTCTTTCTGCGGATTCCGCAGCGGTTTTAGAACTGCTCCAATAGAAAATCGCAGTTGTAAAACCGCAGTGAAATGCGCAGAAAAACCGCGGTAAATCCACGATAAATCGGCAGCGGTTTAGCACTGTGGATTTTTCAAATCCGCTGCGGAAAAATCCGCATAGGACCAGAATACGTGTGCACATACCGAAACCCTAACCCTAGCCCTAACCCTACCCCTAGCCCTACCCCTAGCCCTAACCCTAGCCCTAACCCTACCCCTAACCCTACCCCTACCCCTAACCCTAGCCCTAACCCTACCCCTACCCCTAACCCTAACCCTAACCCTACCCCTAACCCTAACCCTAGTTCTTACCCCAACCTTAGTGAAAAAAAAAAAATTCTTTATTTTTTTTATTGTCCCTATCTATGGGGGTGACAAAGGGGGGGGTCATTTACTATTTTTTTTATTTTGATCACTGAGATAGGATATATCTCAGTGATCAAAATTCACTCTGGAACGAATCTGCCGGCCGGCAGATTCGGCGGGCGCACTGCACATGCGCCCGCCATTTTGGAAGATGGCGGCGCCCAGGAAAGAAGACGGACGGACCTCGGGCGGCCAGGTAAGTATAAGGGGGGGGAGATCAGGGCACGGGGGGGGCGTCGGAGCACGGGGGGTGGATCGGATCATGGGGGGGGTGGATCGGAACACGGGAGGGAGGATTGGAGCACGGGGAAGGATTGGAGCACGGGGTGAGGGATCGCTGTGCGGGGGGGGGTGGATCGGAGCACGGGGGGGGGGGTCGCTGTGTGCGGGGGGGGGATCGGAGTGCGGGGGGGTTTGATTGCAGCACAGGGGGTGTGATTGGTGCACGGGGAAGCGGACAGGAGGACGGGGGAGCGGAGCACAGGACGGAGGGGAGCGGACCACAGATCGGGGGGCTGGGGGGGCGATCGGAGGGGTGGGGTGGGTGCACATAAGTGTTTCCAGCCATGGCCGATGATATTGCAGCATCGGCCATGGCTGGATTGTAATATTTCACCAGTTTTTTAGGTGAAATATTACAAATCGCTCTGATTGGCAGTTTCACTTTCAACAGCCAATCAGAGCGATCGTAGCCACGAGGGGGTGAAGCCACCCCCCCTGGGCTAAACTACCACTCCCCCTGTCCCTGCAGATCGGGTGAAATGGGAGTTAACCCTTTCACCCGGCCTGCAGGGACGCGATCTTTCCATGACGCATATGCTGCGTCATGGGTCGGAATGGCACCGACTTTCATGACGCAGCGTATGCGTCAAAGGTCGGGAAGGGGTTAAGGGAACCTGTCACCCCCTCAGGTGTTTGTAACTAAAAGAGCCACCTTGTGCTGCACTAATACTGCATTCTGACAGGGTGGCTCTTTTAGTTCGGGTACCTGGCACTGCTGAAGGAATCGTTTATGAAATTTGTCCCTCATACCGTGAAATCGCCACAGGGGCAGGTCTTTTCCCCTTAATCCAGACGCACCGCAGCTATCACACATGGCCTCTGCGCGCCGGGGGCCGCCTCCTCTTCCTTCATTAGCGTCCCCAGCGCCTGCGCTGTAAGTTCAAAGGGCAGCGCACCTGCGCATGCCTGAAAAAAAAAAAAAACTGCGCAGGCAGCGGGGACGCAAATGAAGGAAGAGGAGGCGGCGCCCAGAGGCCATGATTGACGGCTGTGGTGCGTCTGGATTAGGGGGGAAAGACCTGCCCCGGTAGCGATTTCACGGTATGAGGGACAAATCTCAAAACCGATTCTTTCAGCAGTGCCAGGGAAACAAACTAAAAGAGCCAACTTGTCAGAATGCAGCATTAGTGCAGCACAAGGTGGCTCTTTTAGTTACAAACGCCTGGGAGGGGGGGGGAGTGACAGGTTCCCTTTAATATCAACTCACAGTCAGCTTAGCCTTTACTGGTTATTTAAAACGGGGACCCCACACCCCAAAAAAGTGATATAGGGTCCCCCTACCTATATATATATATAATTGTCTATGGTCCACTTCTGTCGGTCCCGGAAATCCCGCGTCGCTCATTGGTCGGGGCCGCCAGGCCACAACCAATCAGCGACGTGCACAGCCCGGCCGAGAATTAGTCCCTCCCTGCTTCCGTCCAGTCAGTGCCCGGCACCCGCACCATACTCCCCTTCAGTCAGCGCTCACACAGGGTTAATGGCAGCATTAACGGACCGCATTATGCCGCAGTGTAACGCACTCCGTTAACGCTGCTATTAACCCTGTGTGACCAACTTTTTACTATTGATGCTGCCTATGCAGCATCAATAGTAAAAACATCTAATGTTAAAAATAATAAAAAAAACCTGCTATTCTCACCTTCCGTCGTCCGCTGATGCGCGCGTGGCTGCTGCCAGCTTCCGTTCCCAGAGATGCATTGCGAAATTACCCAGAAGCGAGACCGCTAAGTCATCTGGGTAATTTCGCAATGCATCTCTGGGAACGGAAGCTGGCAGCAGCCGCTCACGCATCGGGACAGCTTCGGTGGACGACAGAGGGTGAGTATATAACTATTTTTTACTTTAATTCTTTTTTTTAACAGGGATATGGTGCCCACACTGCTATAGACTGCGTGGCCAGTATTATAGACTGCGTGGCCAGTGTTATAGACTGCGTGGCCAGTGTTATAGACTGCGTGGCCAGTGTTATAGACTGCGTGGCCAGTGTTATAGACTGCGTGGCCAGTGTTATAGACTGCGTGGCCAGTGTTATAGACTGCGTGGCCAGTGTTATAGACTGCGTGGCCAGTGTTATAGACTGCGTGGCCAGTGCTATACATTACGTGGGCTGTGTTATAAACTACATGGCTGCTATATACTATGTGGCTCCTATATACTACGTGGCCTGTGCTATATACTATGTGGCTGCTATATACATACATACATACATAATTCTAGAATACCCGATGCGTTAGAATCGGGCCACCATCTAGTTGTTAATAACCAGCAAAGGTTAGACAACTGCGGGCTGATTTTAATATACTGAGACGGGATCATGGATATTTGCCCCTTCCTAGACTAATAACATCAGCAAAGGAGCTTGGCCTAATAACGAACGCAAATGCGTGTATTGTATGATTTATTCTGAAATTAATAAACAAATTTTAAAAAAAAGGGAGCTTGGCCTAGGCTCTTACCACTTGCCTTGGTGCGTTGGCAAGCAGGGTAATAGTTATGGGGTTATGTCAGTTGTTTTATGTCCGCTGACATCAAGCCCAGGGGTTAGTAATGGAAGAGGCGTCTATAAGACACCCCAATTACTAACCTCGTAGCCCTTTAACCCCTTCATGATTGGAGGTATTTTCGGTTTTGAGTTTTCGCTTTTTGCTCCCCCTTCCTCTCAGAGCCACAACTTTTTTATTTTTCCGTCAATATGGCCATGTCAGGGCTTGTTTTTTTGCGTGACGAGTTGTACTTTTGAACAACATAATTGGTTTAACTATGTCGTGTACTAGAAAACTGGAAAAAAATTCCAAGTGCGGTGAAATAGAAAAAAAAAAGTGCAATCCCACACTTGTTTTTTGTTTGGCTTTTTTACCAGGTTCACTAAATGCTAAATCTGACCGGCCATTATGATTCTCAAGGTCATTACGTGTTCATAGACACCAAACATGTCTAGGTTCTTTTTTATCTAAGTGGTGAAAAAAAATCCAAACTTTGTTATAAAATAATATTGCGCCCTTTTCCAGTACCTACAGTGTCTCCATTTTTCGTGATCTCGGGTTGGATGATGGCTTATTTTTTGCATGCCGAGCTGATGTTTTTAATTATACCATTTTGGTGCAGATACGTTCTTTTTATCAGCCGTTATTGCATTTTAATGCAATGTCACTGCGACAAAGATAGGGATTTTTGTGTTACTCACTGTAAAATCCTTTTCTCCGAGACGCTCATTGGGGGACACAGGACTGTGGGTGTATGCTACTGCCGCCAGGAGGCTGACACTAAGAAAACATAAAAAAAGGTTTAGCTCCTCCTCTGTCGTATACACCCTGACACGGGCCGAAGGCAAACCCAGTTTGGTGCAAAAAAGCAGTAGGAGAACAAATATAACAGTCAGCATTAATACAGAAACAACATGTCTAGAAAACGACCCTACCGACTGATAGTCAAATAACAAAAAAGAGCCATCTGGCTAACAGGGAGGGAGCGGTGTCACCCAATGAGCGTCTTGGAGAAAAGGATTTTACGGTGAGTAACACAAAAATCCCTATTTCTCCTTCGCCTCATTGGGGGACACAGGACTGTGGGATGTCCTAAAGCAGTCCCTGGGTGGGAAATTGACTAACCGGAGTAATATCCAGGCATCTGCCACCAATAGGTGCGCTACCGCTGCCTGAAGAATCCTTCTACCCAGGCTTGCATCTGCAGAAGTCTGAGTATGAACATTATAGTTTTGGAAAAGGTATGCAAACTGGACCAGGTTGCTGCCTTACAAACCTGTTCTGCCGAAGCCTGGTGCCAAAGCGCCCAGGAAGCCCCCACTGCACGAGTGGAGTGAGCTCTGATTCCGGCCGGAACGATCATGCCCTTGACGCGGTAGGCCTCCTGAATAGCTGATCGTATCCAGGAAGGACAAACAGCGCATCCGTCTGCCGAAAAGGTGCTGTCCAAGAAATGTACCTCCTAAGTGCTCTCATTAGGTCTAGCGCATGGAGAGCTTTTTCCACACGGTGCGTTGGCGCCGGGCAAAAAGAAGGTAAGACAATGTCCTCGTTAATGTGGAATGAGGAAACCACCTTTGGCAAAAATGAGGGTGGTGGCCTGAGCACCACCTTATCCTGATAGAACTGTAGAAACGGAGCCCGGCAGGATAGAGCCACCAGCTCGGATACCCGCCTAATGGAAGTTATGGCCACCAAGAACACAACTTTACAGGAAAGATAGGTCAAAGAGACGTCCTGAAGAGGCTCAAAAGGAGCTTCCTGTAAGGCACTTAAGACCAAGTTAAGGTCCCAAGAATCTAGGGGGGCCCTGTAAGGCGGCACCATGTGAGTGACTCCCTGTAGAAAAGTTTTCACCTGTAAATTGATGGCGATCCTGCGCTGAAAAAGAACCAATAAGGATGATATATCTGTCTTCTGAGGGTACTTGGTGCAAGCCCCAAATGCAGGCTGGCTTGGAGAAAAGCAAGTATGTTATGAATGGAGTAACATAGTGGGGGAAACCCACACTTTCTGCGCCATGAAAAGAAAACCTTCCAGGTGTGATGATAAATACGCGCGGAGACGGATTTGCGGGCGCTAATCATGGTAGCGGCAACCTTTTGTGAGAACCCGGCCTGCGTCAGAATCCAAGATTCAATGGCCAGGCCGTTAAACACAGGACCCAAGTTCTGGTGGTAGATCGGGCCCTGAGATAGTAGGTCTGGGCGCTCTGGAAGTCGCCAAGGAACCTCAGTGAACAGCTGCACTAGGTCTGCATACCATGACCGACGAGGCCAATCTGGAGTAACCAGGATTGTTGGAACTCCCTCTGTCTTGATCTTCCTGACTACCTTTGGGAGCAGCGCAAGAGGGGGAAACAGGTATGGGAGACGAAACTGGTTCCAAGGTAGAACTAACGCGTCCACGGCGATTGCCTGTGGGTCTCGATACCAGGTGACAAACTTGTGGACCTTGGCATTCATTCTGGAAGCCAACAGGTCCATGTCCGGCGTTCCCCAGCGATGACATATTTGCTGAAACACCTCGCGATGGAGAGACCACTCCCCGAATGCAAGGCCCTGGCGACTGAGAAAATCCGCAGCCCAGTTTTCCTCGCCCGGAATGTGGACTGCAGAAATCACAGAGTGGTTCTTTTCGGCCCAGTCGAGGACCTGTTTTACCTCGTGCATGGCTGCCCTGCTGCAGGTACCCCCTTGATGATGTAGGCCAGCGCTGTGGCATTGTCCGATTGAATCCGGACAGGGCGGCCTGCTAAAAGATGAAAATGTTGTAGCGCCAGCCGAATCGCCCGAATCTCCAATAGATTGATCAGGAGGGTTGACTCCCGCGAGGACGAGCATGCCTGGGCTGTGTGGTGGCAAAACACTGCTCCCCAACCGCGAAGACTGGCGTCTGTCATGACTACCAGCCAATGGGCTGGGGAAAAGGGTTTCCCTTGTCGTGGAGAAGGGCTCGTTGACCACCATGCAAGAGCCTGTCTGACCTGGAGAGACAGACGGCACCTGAGGTTTAGAGAATACGGATTCTTGTCCCATGCTGCCAACTGTGCATGTTGGAGAGGACAGAGATGGAATTGCGCAAAAGGTACTGCCTCTATTGCCGCCACCATCCTTCCTAAAACCCTCATTCAGAACCAGATTGTATGGTAGGTCGGCCGGCGAAGGCTCCTCACCTCTTTGCAGAGGGTTAGGACCTTGTCCCGGGGTAGGATTGTCAACCCTTGACAACGAGTATGCCCCGGGAATGCAGAATGGACACCACTGCTGCCATGACCTTTGTAAATACCCTGGGTGCGGTGGCCAGCCTGAAAGGTAAGGCAGTGAACTGAAAATGTAGGCTGCCTACAGCAAAACGTAGAAATTTTTGATGCGAAGGGAAAATGGGAATGTGAAGATAAGCTTCTTGAATATCTATTGAGGCTAAGAATTCTCCTTTTTCCATTGCCGCAATGACTGACCGGAGAGATTCCATTAGAAAGTGACAAATGTTGATAAACCTGTTTAAACTTTTTAGGTCCAGATTGGGCCTTACGGATCTGTCTTTTTGGGGAACCATGAACAGGTTGGAATAAAACCCCTGAAATCTCTCTTCCTTCGGGACTGGAATGAAGACCCCGCAGAGCCGAAGGGATTCTACAGTTCTGAACAAGGCTTGTACCTGGGATCCTGAATTGGAAGACGAGAGGGAAAGAACCGGCATGGGGGGAGACAGAAACTCTATTTTGTACCCTGAGGACACTATCTCTTACCCACCTGTCGTGATCCACCTAGAGCCAAGACTGATGAAACAAGAGTAGACGACCGCCTACTCTGTCGGAGGCAATCTGATACCACCTCCAGACATTTGGCCGAAAACTTATGGGACCTAGAACCCCTTGACCTTGGCAGCTGGGCCCTGTAGGAGATCGATGATATCTGTCCCGATTAGGTCGACCTGGGCCAGCGGGATTTGACGCTGGGGTCCACCTGGGGTTACGAAAGGATTTGAAACGAGCCTGTAACTGGCGACGAAAGGGTTGTTTAATCTTTTGCTGTGGGAGAAAATTGCTTTTCCCCCCTGTGGAATCAGAAATGAGCTGATCCAGTTTTTTCCCAAATAATCGACCACCTTGATAAGGGAGAGTTGTAAGGGATTTTTTCGAGGTAGAATCCGCCGCCATGTTTTCTCAACCAAAGGGCCCGTCTAATGGCAATTGCGTTTGAGGCAGCTAATGCCGCACCATTCGCTGCATCCAAAGATGCATTGATCAGGTAGCTCCCAGCTAGGGCTATCCGATTTGACATCTCTGTTAACTCCACCGGTAGGTCCCTCTCCTGTAGAGCCTTAGTTAAAGTTTCTGACCAAGATATCATGGCCTTAGCTACCCAAGTCATCGCAAAAGAGGGCGAGAGCGCCGAACCTGAGGCCTCGAAAACTGAACGGGCCAAACTTTCTATGAGCCGATCAGTTGGATCCCTAATAGAGGAACCGTTGGGAAGGGATAACAGTGTGTTGGAGGCCAAACGAGAAACCAGTGGATCTACCGACGGGGATTCTGCCCACTTCTTACGCAGCTCAGGGGCGAAAGGGTATCTTGTATTTAGAGCCTTTTGTCCCAAGAACAGTCTGTCCGGACGCTCTCTATGCCGTTGGACTAAGTCCTCAAACTCAGGGTGAGTGGAAAACACCCTATGAGGCTGCTTGATCCTTTTGAACGATACCTTATGGCCCGAGGACAAGGAAGATTCGTCCTCTATACCCAAGGTTTGGTTGACAGCCTCAATTAGGCTGTCTACTGACTCCTGATAACCAGGTGCCTCAAAATCGAGGGACCCTTCAGAATCCTAGTCCGAACCCTGTTCACTAATCTCCGCTGGTGAGGATGAACGAAAGGCGGAACTAAAGGATGCAGATGCACCTGATGGCCCGGGAGACGCTGTATGGGTTCGCTTTCCCCGCGTCTGCCTAGTGAGAGTGCGGCCCCTGCAGGCCGGAGGTTCCAGTGAGTCGGAAGACCTCCAAGATAGAAGAACCACTGTCCCTGGCCCCAGCCGGGGTTTGGAGGGACTAGATTGCCTTGGTTAGGGATGCCATAGATTTCGACAAGGACGTGACCCATTCCGGGGGAGAAACAACAGTTTCTGCCTGAGTCGCAGGGGAGGGTTCCTGAGCGCGTTCGTAATCGCAGGTGTCACAGAGACGCTTACTTTGGGTATGCGGAAAAGCGGAACGACCGGCTACACATGCGGTATATAAAACCGTGTGAGACTTGGTCCTTCTAGACATGGTCCAGCTGATGCAATAAAGTGTTTTAGATTGGCTGCAAAAAAACAGATATGGCAGCTGTCAGGCTGGGGGGAGTAGCACTTACCCCAGTCCTGTGTCCCCATCTGTCCTGTGGAACCTGTCACAGGGCGACGCAACCACGCTGTTCCCTTTAAAAGGAGCACTTCCTTGGTCGGTGGTCCTGCCGGAAACGGTGGCGTTTTCAGTACACTGGCCTATGGGGATCTGAAGCCGGCCTAAATTAATTTTTTTTCAGTGTTGCGGGGGGCGAGGCCTACGGCCAATAACACGTCCGGAAGGGGCGGGGCTTCCACCCGCGGCCTAACACGGCAGAAGCCGGGGGCCTAGATTTTTCTCTCCCCCAGCCCAGGGAGAGGGAGGCGGGAGGATGACACGGCCGATGACGCGGCCGGAAAAGGCGGGACTTCTGCCCACAGCCTAATACGGCCGAAGCCGGGGCCTAGATTTTTCTCTCCCCCAACACGGGGAGGGAGAGGGGCCCGCCGGCCAATGACGCGACCGGAAGGGGCGGGACTTCCGACCGCGGCCTGTCGGCAGACGCCGGGCGTAAAAATTTACCCGGACCTGCACGAGGATGAAGAGGCTGGGATCCATGCGGAGAAGCGCTGCCAACAGCAGAAAAAAATGCAGCGCCCGCTGTCCCCTGGATGCTGCAGGAACCCTCCCAGCCCCCCCCCCCCACGCGATGGAGCTTAAGGTCAGAGGGGGGCTGCTAAAAAGGACGGTGCAGGCAGCCTAACTCCATCTTCCCTTTAGGGGATGAGGATAGGGACCGTCCGTCTCCTCTGTATCACCGCTGTCTACGCATTGGTGATGCAGTGGAAGCCGCACGGACAGTACATATGCACCTGTACAGCCTAGGGTTTTGTTACCTTCGGGTGGTCAGGGCTGAGTCCGGCAAGGGGTCCCACGTCACGGGAGAGGATATGTGGAGGCGACACTCCACATGCTCGCCCGTTGTTGGTTTGGGGAGATCGGACCCCTTCAAAAGGGTCCGTCGCCCCTGTCGCATTTCAATGTGAAGAGAAGGAATATTGAGAGTCTGAAAATCAGACGTGTGCCTCCTTCAGACACTAAGCATAAACTAGAGGTTTGCCTTCGGCCCGTGTCAGGGTGTATACGACGGAGGAGGAGCTAAACCTTTTTTTATGTTTACTTAGTGTCAGCCTCCTGGCGGCAGTAGCATACACCCACAGTCCTGTGTCCCCCAATGAGGCGAAGGAGAAAAAACGTAATTCTGGCGTTACTTTTTTCCTCGCTACGCCGTTTAGCGATCAGGTTAATCCTTTTTTTATCGATAGATTGGTCAACTCTGAAAGCGGTGATACCAAATATGTGTATGTTTGATTTTTTGTTTTGTTTTATTTTATTTTGAAAGGGGGTGATTTTAACTTTTATATTTTTAAAAACATTTTTATTTTTTTTACTTTTGGCACGGTTCCAATAGTCTAGACCAGAGGTCCCCAACCGCCGGTCCGCGGACCAGGACCGGGCCGTTGGGGTTTTTCAGCCGGTCCGCGGCGCCGCTGACAGCTAGCTTCGTGGCCCTGCGCCTGGTCAGAGCACGCTCTGTGACAGCTCGCAGCTCCCGGCAGAGAACATTATGCAGGACGGGGCGGGGCGTCAGGCGGGTCTTAGTGACACAGCCCTCCTGCGCAGCATGGTGTGTTCCTGACGGGGTGGGGCGGCAGGCTCTCCTCACTGACACGCCCAGTGGCGTATCTAGGGGGGTGCAGCCGGCAGGGGGGCGCAGTCGGGCCGCCTCATTCGGCGGTCCGCAGTGTCTCCCCCGGCGGCTGCATTCTGCCGCCCCTGGTCAGGGAGTCAGCTGTTCTCTGTGCCGACTGTCAAGCTGACAGCCGGCACAGAGAAGCTGCAGAGCGCCGGCTCCCAACAAGTGCAGAGGTGGAGGGGAGCCCCTGCAGGGTGGCTGTGATGGGCAGGGAGAAATCCCTGCAGCTCCACTGCCCAGCGATCTGTCTTCCTGCTTCCTCTCACACAGACGCGCCGCTGGATGACGTCATCATTCAGCGGCCGGCTGTGTCAGAGGAAGGCAATGAGATGCTGTGGGAGAGTGCGAGGAGAGGTGAGAGGGGTGTGTGAATGTGTGTGTGAGAATGTGTGTGTGAATGTGTGTGTGTGAATGTGTGTGTGTGAGAATCACATTCTCATTATAAATGTCATAATTATATGATAAGTATGCACTAAGCTCCACCCCTCCATAACTCCACCCCCATATGACCAGAGCCCCGCCCCTGCCCCACCCCACCGGGCCATGGAAAACTGGTCTTGCTTAAAGCCGGTCCCTGGTGCAAAAAAGGTTGGGGACCTCTGGTCTAGACTATAAAAGACTAGAAGCTGCCACAACCGGATCGGCTCTGGAACATACAGGCAATTATCAGATCGCCTCTATGTAGTAGAATTACTCCCTTGTTATGAGCGCCGTCCACCGGGTGGCGCTCACAGCAAGCCAGCAGTGACAACCATAGAGGTCTCCGGGAGACCTCTGGTTGTCATGCCAACGAACCGGTGACCCGCGATCACGTTACAGGGGTCACCGGTGGGCAGATTTCAGGCCTGATGGCCGGAAGCGTGCACTAAATGCCGCCGTCAGCGTTTCACAGCGGCATTTAATGGGTTAACAGATGTCACATTACTGATGTCACCGCTCAGCAATGCAACCAGATGAAACAGAGTTGAGGTTCGTCGTGGGACTTAATTCATATTGCTTAACAGCGGACAGGCAATTACTTTGATTTTTGAAGGAGTGTTTTATTCAACTAAAGGACTTTTTGTGTGTGTGTGTTTTTACTTACTGGCTTAATAATGGGGGTGTCTGATAGTAGTAATGGGCTTAATGGCAGCTGACATTACAAAGCTGACATAAACCCCAAAATATTAACCCTTTTGCCAACGCACCAGGGCAAGCAGGAAGAGCTGGGCAAAACGCCAGAATTGACGCATCTAATGGATGCGCCTTTTCTGGGGCAGCTGCGTGTTGCTATTTTTAGGCTGGCGAGGGCCAAATACCCTTGGGATTTCCCAGCCTGAAAATATCAGCTCCCAGCTGACTGCTTTAGCTTGGCTGGCAATCAAAAATTAGGGGGTCCCCATGCAGTTTTTTTTTAGATCTAAATAATGTAAAAGAAACGGAAAAAAATACATTAACAAGTTGGCTTACTGTTTCTTCTCCATCCTCTCCTGGAGCTCTTCGGGTGTCATATTCTTAAAAGCAGCAGAAACGTGTTCCAGGGATTCATACTCCACAGGAGAAATGACTTATCAGAAGTTAAGAACAAGTATCTATGGGTAGTTCTGGGATATCGCATTTAAAGTACTCATCCAGTAATGTACATCTATGCATAAAATGATTATATATATTTAGGATATATTTTATTCAGTAACCTATTGTGCACCCTACTGTGAATTACAGTGCCCTCCTCACTGGTGGATCAATAGACCTTTAACCCCTTATGACCCAGCCTATTTTGACTTTAATGACCTGGCCATTTTTTGCAATTCTGACCAGTGTCCCTTTATGAGGTAATAACTCAGGAACGCTTCAACGGATCCTAGCGATTCTGAGAAAGTTTTTCGTGACATATTGGGCTTCATGTTAGTGGTAAATTTAGGTCGATCATTTTTGCGTTTATATGGGGGAAAAAATGGAAATTTGGTGAAAATTTATAAAATTTCGCAATTTTCAAATTTTGAATTTTTATTCTGTTAAACGAGAGAGTTATGTGACAAAATAGTTAATAAATAACATTACCCACATGTCTACTTTACATCAGCGCAATTTTGTAAACAAAATTTTTGTTTGCTAGGAAGTTATAAGGGTTAAAATTTGACCAGCGATTTCTCATTTTCACTAAATTTACAAAACCATTTTTTTTAGGGACCACCTCACGTTTGAAGTCAGTTTGAGGGTTCTATATGGCTGAAAATACCCAAAAGTGACACCATTCTAAAAACTGCACCCCTCAAGGTGCTCAAAACCACATTCAAGAAGTTTATTAACCCTTCAGGTGCTTCACAGCAGCAGCAGAAGCAACATGGAAGGAAAAAATGAACATTTAACTTTTTAGTCACAAAAATGATATTTTAGCAACATTTTTTTTTTATTTTCCCAAGGGTAAAAGGAGAACGTGGACCCCAAAAGTTGTCATCCAATTTGTCCTGAGTACGCTGAAACCCCATATGTGGGGGGGGGGGGGGGGGGAACCACTCTTTGGGCGAACGGCAGGGTTCGGAAGGGAAGGAGCGCCATTTGACTTTTTGAATGGAAAATTAGCTCCAATCGTTAGCGGACACCATGTCGCATTTGGAGAGCCCCTGTGTGCCTAAACATTGGAGCTCTCCCACAAGTGACCCCATTTTGGAAACTAGACCCCCCAAGGAACTTATCTAGATGCATAGTGAGCACATTGAACCACCAGGTGCTTCACAAATTGTTCCAAGATCTGGGCAGGTAAGTGTTGCTGCCTTTTTTTTCTGCTGTCAAAAATTGAATTTTTGTAGACCCCGAGTCTCTAGTGGCTTTGCTATTTAGTTTAGTGTTGGACTCGTAAGCGTGGGGACCCTTGGCGTGGGTTACGAGCTTGCGTATTTTGGCCAAAATATCAACCAATACCTCACTATTTTTGAATATTTTTTGCACTATATTTTTCGGGGTGCAGCCAAGCCCAAACACGTTCGGTCTCACATGAGGGGTGTTCGCACTGGGATGCATTGAGAGTGTACTGGCCAGCCCACCTAATCGAAAAGTAGGGGCGTGACTAATAGGCTGTGAACCAGACACTATGCAGTACCATTGTGTGAACAACGCCCTATGTGGGCCTTTATTGTGCACTTGTATACAGGGCAGTCACCCCCTCCAGGAGTGGGTATGTGGAGAGTGGCTGATGATCTGGTATTTTGCACCTGTGTTGCTAACATCTTGCTTTATGAGCTGGCTGCACCCTGCAGTGCATTTGTTCCAAGATCTGGGCAGGTAAGTGTTGCTGCCTTTTTTTTTCTGCTGTTGGAAATTGAATTTTTGTAGATCTTGAGTCTCTAGTGGCTTTGCTATTTAGTTTAGTAACATACTGTGCACTCTACTGTGAATTACAGTGCCCTCCTCACTGGTGGATCAATAGACCTTTAAAGGGAATCTGTCAACAGGTTTTTGCCATGTAATCTGAGAGCAGCAAGATTAGCAGCTGGGGCAATGATTCTAGCAATGTGTCACTGGCTAGGCTGTGTATTGCTGTTTCAATAAAATCAGTGTTTTATCAGCAAGAGATTTCAGGACTGTGTCTCCTCCCTCTCTTAGTCAACCCTATCTGTGCAATCCTACTCTCACAACTGATTAGCAGCTTTTTGTCAATTTAGATTGTACACAGAAAGTTGCCAGTTAGTTGTCAGGGTTGTGTTACACAGGGCTCAGCATTTGAGTACTGCTAGATGTGCAGAAGAGAAAACCGTGATTGCATAAAAACAACAGTATGCAAACCAGCAAGTGACATATCGCTAGACTCCGGGTCTCAACCTCTACATCAAAACCTGATAAGAAAATCCTTTCAAAGATTAGTCCATTTTTTATGTTTTTTTTTCATTCCCGGTTTCCAAGAGTTTGTGGAGGGAGGGGGAGGGGGTTATTATGTCACCATGTAACAAAAATACTATTTTGGTTTTTTTAAATACATGTATGACAAACATGACATATGGCATAACTCATCACCAGCCTCACATTAAGTTGAAGGATACGTTGATCAAATTCATATACGCTTTCTTTTTTGTCAGCATGAGCATTGCATGGAGGTAAAAATAGTGAATAGGACTCTTCCTCTTTCCTCTCCACAACTTCCTGTACCAGTTCTGTAAGAATCACAGTGAACAATTATATTAGAGATTATTCACAATATTATTTTACACCATTAGAGATTAAAGGGGTATTCCCATCTCCAAGATCCAATCCTAACTTGTAGTAGATGTAATAATATTAGATCAGATGTCCTGTGTGGGGAAAGTTGCGGGCTCAGAGCCGGAGTCCGCATCAAAGACAAGGACAAGACCTTTGACGTACGTAAACGTCAAAGGTCATGAAGGGGTTAAACAGCCACACATACATTATCTCAACGTTTACAGAAAGCTGCTTCTCAGCTATGAAAAGTATTATGCCAGTAAAGGTAAAAATATGACCAGACAAGTGTGCATCTCTCTTCACTTTCACAGAAGTTACAGAAACGCTTGAGAAAACTGAGTGTTCTATAAATGTCTAACTGGAAAGCTACATAATGACTGGTTATGGTATAGCTCAGGTACTTGCCCGTTCCCTTGGATTCAATAATGTCTTCAGCTGCCTTTGTCATTTCTTTACTTAGAATTTCACTGCCGACTTGGTTCAGCTTTCGTGAAGATAAGGCACGTTTCTGCTTGTTAGTTCCAAAGGCCTCAATCAGAGCATCAACCTATTCAATAAAGAAATATGAATGTAGTATTGATATGGGGGGGGGGTACATATTTTATTTGCAACCTCATGAGAATATATACTGCTTTTCAGTGTCTGTGTTGAGACAAACGCTTTTAACACCCCCGATCCGCAGCCAATTTTCATTTCTACGATTGCATCAAGTGAGGACACAGACAGAAGATAAGCCCTGAAAGGCAGTGACCGTATCTTATATCGGCCAAACCTGGTGACAGGCTCGCTTTAAAGATAACACATGGGTAAGTGAAAAAGGTGGAACCACAACTGAAATCTTCAAATGGGTGTAGACATTAACTTTAGCCAATCAGATGTATGTATGCTAATGGAAGCAGATATGTAGAGATAAACTGAGTATCTATGATGTATGTCCAGTAGATGCCTATATACCAGTGACTGATGATGTAACTAACAGAGATCTGCTCTGACACTAAGAGTGCCTTAGCGTGGCTCTCTGTACACATAACTGCACTTTATAATTTAAATTGGAACAGGCACAACATCTCAGAAGGCCCCACACTAAGTGGCGACGACCCCACCAAGCCACCACTCGCTGCACTGTTGCGTTTGGGGGTGAGAGGGTGTAATTCACATATTCCTCATAGACATAAAAAGGTCTGCTGGCTGTCAATAAGGGTTTAGGTGCGAACTAAAAACACAATTTTCAGGCACACCTATAACATTCCGAAAATTTTAACCACCTACTCCACAGATCCTCAGAACTCGATCCCTTCTCTCAACATTATCCCCTTAAATCGATGCACTTAATACACAAGTACAGTGTGTTCCCTGACTCATGCTTTATGTCCACTACACTATAACTATAAAAGATGGCTGGGCCATTGTAGATATCAAGCACTTTTACCTCCTGAGTGACCCATCTCCAGACTGTAAACTTTCATGAGCAGTGCCCACACGCCGATTGGTTATATTGTTGATTCGTTTACTACTCTAACGTCTAATTTTATTTGTACTCTGAATTGTGAAGTGCTGCAGAATGTGTGGGCGCTATGTAAAGAGTATCATCATTGCCAGGGTATAGGTTGCAGAAGTAACATTTTTAAAAGCTCCTGGTGGTACAAATGAAGGTGGTCAACAGTCCTATGTGAATAGGGTGGAGCATGGTCCTAAGGTGGCAAAGTCAATCCATAGGAGCCTTTAGAAATGCAGCTAAAAGTACAGGCATGCAGGGAGTAGATAAAAGAGCAGGATTTGGCAAGATGCACAGAGATAAGCGAAGGCATTGAGGTGTCTTCAGAACAGGTGTACATCAACATCTGAGACTCTAGTAAACCACAGGTGCCATTCAGGATTTCATCTTTGTATACGGACCCACACCACTACTGAAACAGTGGGCCCCTGCTCGGGCTCTAGAAATAAGGCCACACTGCCTTTTCAGCACTTTCTCTCCTTTGAGTTTGGACCTTCTTGATCAGCAAGTTATGGCAAGGTCCAATAAATATACAGCAGCATAGTAAGTACAGCAAAATAGATTTTCTGATATTACAAGATATAGAATATGAAAACTTTCTCAGAACTGAGTGCAACCATTGAACGTACCTTTTCTCGGTACGTTCTGTTTGGCTGGTCTGGAGTATCTTGAACTTGTTCATCTGCCGACCCTACAAAAAAATTAAAATAAAATCACAAAGACAACAAAAATTGTGCTCAAAAAGGTTCTCAGAGTTAACTTATCCATGGGCGTTCTTGTGTGCAGTACCACGTGATAATCTACACCTTCTCATAGTATATCCACACAAAATATTATTCCGGAGCACCTCCATTGTACCTGAACAGATGAGCTTTACACAGTGTGTCCTCTAATATGATCACCCAAAACTGCATTGAAGGCGAGACCTTCTAGGTGGATGGACTCAAAGCTTGCATCTGCCTGCAAAGTCACCAAGCTTTTGGCAGTCTCTAATCACTGCTTTATTGGGAGCAAGATGCATGTTTGGTTTGGGTCTAGTTGACCGTGTAAAGTAACCCAGAACTATACCACCTTCTGCAAAGATGAGAGAGTTTAGTTTACCAGTATTTTACTTACCGGTAGCGTTTTTCTCCAGTATTGGCTGCATACTAAACCGCTCCGCATCGTACACTTCCATCTTCCCAGTTTCTTTATTTAGTACTCCAACAAAATATCTGAAATATAATCATATCCTATTCATCAAGACCCACAGTGTAAATACAGAAAAGTCTGCAGCAAAAAGAAAAACCTATCCATGAAGTTAGATTACCTTGTTACAGTGAAAATTAGGCTGCTGCAAAGTGGTTTCATATATTTCAGTGGTTTATATAGCGCCAATATCATTTACAGCCCTTCATAGTTTTCCATTCATACCATATGCAGTAGATGTGGGCGCGATAACATGACTTGCAAGAGCCGATGTCATAGCCAGCTCTCTGTAAGACTGACGCATGCGCACGGCTCTCTTTCATACAAGTCATTGTGTCACTGAAGCTGGGTGCACGCTTCCTGACTTCACAGGCACGCTGTGCATGTCCTGAAGCAAAGAACAAGCTTCTTCTTCAGCTCCTCCATTGACGTCAGGCTTCGTCTCTGCTTCCGGTCATGCTCAGTGCGCCTCTGAAGCGGTGATACGTACACCTGGCTGTAGAGGCGCAATAACTTGTATGAAAAAGCTGAACGCATGAACAAGTTTTACAGAGACTAGTCTCAGGAAACAAACATCCCATCAACTAGTCAAAAGGTAACTTGCATATGATAAATGGCCTTAAGAAACACATTTTCTAAAAGGTCTGTGTGTGAAACATAAAAGGACTGTTAGGCAGGGAATTTATACCGGAATATACAAATGCTGGTGGTTTGGAGGGCATGGGGGACCTGCAGATTTCATATCAACATAAATGTAGCTTAATGGCAACCTTTGTGTGAATCTCCAGTATACAGTGGAGACCAAAATTATTACTTCTGTCTGGTTGTTGTGATACCATTTTCCTGGTGATTAATTCAAAGTGAATGGAGTTGTCATCATGCAAGACCTTAAAGTGAACCAGCCAGCAGGATTGTGCACAGCAATCTACACACAGTGTCAGGTCAGCGCCGTTATACTGATTACAATGATACAATGATATATTCGGCGTCTTCTGCTGTGACGCTCAGGTCAGAGGGCTCGGTGACGTGGTCAGTGCACGCCCTCTGCCTGACCGTCAGTGCAGAAGACGCTGAAGATGGAGCGGCGCCGGAACGAGGAGCAGGTGAATATTGAAAGTGTCGGGGGCCTGAGCGACGGAGAGGTGAGTATGTGATTTTTTGTATTGCAGCAACAGCAAATGGGGCAGGTGTCTGTATGGTGCATCTTATGGGGCCATAACGTTTGTGCAGTACTATATGGGGCAAGTGTCTGTATGGAGCATCTTATGGGGCCATAATCAACGTTTGTGCAGTACAATATGGGGCAAGTGTGTGTATGGAGCATCTTATGGAGCCATAACGTTTGTGCAGCATTATATTGGGGCCATTATTAACCTTTGTGTATTGTATTGTTAACGTTGTTACTTATGACTTTTGTGTTTGAAACTGTAAAGCGCTGCGGAATATGTTGGCGCTATATAAATAAAGATTATTATTATTATTATTATTATTATTTGTGTAGGATTATATGGGGCATATTTTAATATGGAGCATCTTATGGGGCCCATCATAAACTTTATGGAGCATTATATGGGGCTCCTGATTCAATATGGATATTCAAAAACACTTAACCTTCTGATGTCTCAATTAATTTTACTTTTATTGGTACCTATTTTTACTTTTGACATTTACCAGTAGCTGCTGCATTTCCCACCCTAGGCTTATACTCGAGTCATTACGTTTTCCCAGTTTTTTGTGGCAAAATTAGGGGGGGTGGGGGTGGATCGGCTTATACTCAGGTCAGCTTATACTCCAGTATATACGGTAATTACAGCAGGATCCTACCTACTCATAAATACAGTTTTTTTCTGAGAGAGGTATCCACATTTACCCAGGAATTCAGACTTCAGCCTAACAGAGGTATTCACCCTAGATACAAAGTCCCAGAAGCGTGAGACCACCTTGTCGTTGGTTGCTGGGCATGCATGTATTTACCAAGTTATGTGCTAAGCGTCTCAAGCTTTTCTTATTATCCAAAGCAGTATTGCTATTCATATTTCATATATTCCATGTCTACATGCTTTAGCACGATAGAGAGCAACTTTATGAGATTATGAGAAGAGTCCTAGCCATCAGCAGTGTTAGTAAGCCACATCAAGAAATGAAAAAGATAAATACTTAAAAGGGGTTTTCCAACTGACAAAAGTACATTTTAATTAATAGATCTTGGAATAACAGGATTTTTGGTTGCTTACCGTAAAATCTGTTTCTTGAAGCCTCCATTGGGGGACACAGGAACCATGGGTGTATGCTGCTGCCGCTAGGAGGCTGACACTATGCAAATAAAAAAATTAGCTCCTCCTCTGAAGTACACCCCACCGACTGGCATTAAACTCTTCAGTTAGTGAGAAAGCAGTAGGAGAAAGAACAAGGTTGAAAAACCATAACCACAAACTTGAGAACTGTAAACGTGAGAACAGTCAGAGAACATATAACAAAAACATTGGGAGGGTGCTGTGTCCCCCAATGGAGGCTTCAAGAAACAGATTTTACGGTAAGCAACCAAAAATCCTGTTTTCTTTATCGCCTCTCATTGGGGGACACAGGAACCATGGGACGTCCCAAAGCAGTCCCAAGGGCGGGAAAAACAGACTTCCATCAGGTCAGAGGACTCACCACTGCCGCCTGCAGGATCCTTCTGCCTAGGCTGGCGTCCGCCGATGCGTAGGTATGGACCTTGTAAAATTTGGCGAACGTGTGGATGGAAGACCAAGTTGCCGCTTTGCACAGCTGTAGGGCGGAAGCCCTGTGGTGCACCGCCCAGGAGGCGCCGACTGCCCGGGTAGAGTGAGCCTTAATCCCAGGAGGGCGCACTCTGTTCTTGACCCGGTAAGCCTCCAAGATTGCCATTCTGATCCATCGAGCAATAGTCGCTTTAGAAGCCGGCTGGCCTCTGCGCGTGCCATCAGGAATGACGAAAAAGGAATCCGTCTTCCGGAAAGTGGACGTTCTGTCCAGATAGATCCTCACAGCCCTGACAAGGTCCAGCTTGTGCAATGATCGCTCCAGAGGATGAGTCGGAGCTGGACAAAAGGAAGGTAGAACGATGTCCTCGTTGAGGTGGAAGGTGGAAACCACCTTAGGAAGAAAAGAAGGTGGGGGCCGGAAGACCACCTTGTCCTGGTGAATGACCAAAAACGGAAGACGGCAAGACAGGGCCGCCAGCTCGGAAACGCGGCGAATGGACGTGATGGCCACAAGAAAGGCTGCCTTCCATGATAAAACTGATAGAGGAATCTCCCTAAGAGGTTCAAAGGGAGAAACCTTCAGAACGTCCAGTACCAGGTTTAGGTCCCATGCCTCCACAGGGGCCCTGTACGGCGGGACGGCGTGGGCTACCCCCTGAAAGAAGGTCTTAACCTGTGGCCGAGAGGCCAAGGTCTTCTGAAAGAGGATGGAAAGCGCAGAGACCTGACCCTTCAGGGAACTAAGAGCCAGGCCCGAATCCAGTCCTGCCTGAAGGAAGGCCAAAAGAGAAGGCAGGGAAAAAACCATAGGCGGAACGCGGTTGGACTCGCACCACCGGAAGTAGGCCTTCCAGGTGCGGTAGTAGATCCTGGAAGACGAAGGCTTCCGAGCCTGAATCATGGTGTGAATCACCCGGTCCGAAAGGCCAGACGCTCTCAGAACCGCGGTCTCAACAGCCACGCCGTTAAACTGAGCGACCGAGAATTCGGGTGGCAGATCGGACCCTGGGACAGCAGATCGGGCCTGTCTGGAAGGCATCAGGGAGCGTCCGCGAGAAGGTTGACGAGCTCCGCGAACCAAGCTCTCCTGGGCCAATCCGGGGCGATCAGGATGACCGGCACCCCTTCCGCTTTGATCTTCTTCAACAGTTTGGGAAGTAATGGAAGGGGTGGGAACAGGTGGGGCAGCTCGAACTGTGACCAAGGAATGGCCAGAGCATCGACGCCCACTGCGAGAGGATCGCGGGACCTGGAGACGAACTGCGGAACCTTCCTGTTGACTCGGGACGCCGTGAGATCCACATCCGGAGTTCCCCATCGAAGACAAATCTGATGGAAGACCTCCGGATGCAAGGACCATTCCCCTGCCGCGAGGCCCTCGCGGCTGAGGAAGTCGGCGGCCCAGTTTTCCACGCCGGGGATATGCACTGCGGATATCACCGGAACCGTTGCCTCTGCCCAAAGGAGGATCTTGGATACCTCGGCAAGGGCCAAGGAGCTCCGAGTCCCCCCCTGATGGTTGACATATGCCACAGCCGTGGCGTTGTCCGTCTGGATCCGGACTGGAAGGCCCCTGAGGATCCTTTCCCAGTGGCGGAGGGACAGGAAGATGGCCCGAATTTCGAGGACGTTGATCGGCAGAGAGATGACTCCTGCAGCGACCAGCGGCCCTGGACCGTCAGGTGGCGAAAAACCGCACCCCAGCCGAGCAGGCTGGCGTCCGTTGTCACCACCTGCCAGTGAACTGGAAGGAAGGACCTGCCCTGGGAGATGAGAGGTGACGTCAGCCACCAGTTGAGAGACCGCCTGACCCGAAAGGAGAGTTTGATCGGTCGATCCAGGGAGAAGACCGACCTGTCCCACGGAGAAGACCGACCTGTCCCACTGAGACAGAATGGCTTGCTGAAGGGGTCGCAAATGGAATTGGGCGAAGGGAATCGCTTCCAATGTAGCTACCATCCTCCCCAGAACCTTCATGGCCGAACGGAGGGAGGGAGGTCGAGGACCCTGGAGCAAGCGTATGTCCCGACAGAGAGTGGATCTCTTGTCTGTGGGAAGGAAGACTCTGCTCTGACGAGTATCGAAAAGCATGCCCAGAAAGATGATGCGCTGAGAAGGAATAAGGCAGGACTTCTTCCGGTTTACCAGCCACCCGAAACAGGCTAAGGTGTCGAGAACAATGGACAGGCTTTCGTGGGCCTGAGCGAAGGACGGAGCCTTGATGAGGATGTCGTCGAGATATGGAAATAGGACCAGGCCTCTGACTCTCAAGATGGCCATCAGCGCCGCCATGATCTTCGTGAACACTCTTGGCGCGGTTGCGAGACCGAACGGCAGGGCGACGAACTGAAAATGATCTCGTTGCACTGCAAAGCGCAGGAAACGGTGATGTCCGGGAAATATCGGGACATGGAGGTAGGCGTCCTGGATATCTATTGAGCATAGAAACTCCTGAGCCTCCATGGAAGCAATTACTGAACGAAGGGATTCCATCCTGAAGTGTCTCAGGCGAACTCTCCTGTTCAGCAATTTGAGGTCCAGAATGGGGCGAACTTTGCCGTCTTTTTTCGGTACCACAAAAAGATTCGAGTAGAAACCCGTGAAGCGTTCTTTTTCTGGGACGGGAACGATTACCCCGGATTTGAGCAGAGAAGCGATGGCTGAGAAGAAGCCCGGAACTAGAGCGGGGTCTCTTGGAGGATGGGATTGGAAGAAACGATCCCGAGGTCCGGAAGCGAACTCTATTTTGTATCCCGAGGATACAACTTCCCTGACCCATGCGTCCTCTACTGCGGAAATCCAGACGTCCCTGAAAAGGAGAAGACGGCCGCCCAATCTGGGAGTTGGGCTGGAGTCTTGCCGAGAGTCATGCCGAGGTGGATCTTCCAGTCCTGGGCCTGGAGGATCTACCCTGGGAGAAACGAGGACGCCAGGACGGAGTGGGCCTAAAGGACACTGCCTTCTTCTCTTGACGTGCCTGTGGCCTCTGTTGCTGCTGGGAAAAGGAGTTTGACGCAGCGAAGCGACGAAAAGGCCGAAAAGAACGAAACTGTCGTCTAGGAGGAGGGCGACGAGGCTTAGCCTGGGGGAGAAGAGAACTTGTACCCCCGGTGGAGTCCTTAATTATTTGGTCCAGCTGGGAACCAAAGAGGCGAGAGCCCTGGAAGGGCAGACTAGTGAGGGACTTTTTGGAGGACAAGTCCGCCTGCCAGGCCTTGAGCCAAACGGTCCGGCGGATGGCAACGGCATTGCTGGAAGCTTGAGCCGCACAAGACGCGGCATCCAGGGAGGCGGAAACCAGGTATTCACCAGCGTGGGAAATCTGGTTGGCAAGTTCCGCTAATTGCGCGGGAGGCGCCCCATCCAGGATACCTCGCCGAAGATCCTTGGCCCATTTTGAGATGGATTTTGAAGCCCAAGTGGATGCAAAAGCTGGACATAGAGCCGCTGAAGCCGCTTCAAAAGCAGATTTCGCGAAGGATTCTATAACTCTATCGTTAGAATCCTTCAGAGATGCTCCGCCGGACAGAGGAAGCACCGTGTTGGTGGACAGCCTGGAAACAGGGGGGTCCACCGAGGGAGAGGCCGTCCAATTGGCGGTAAGTTCTGGAGGAAAAGGATATAACACACCCAGGCGTTTTCCCCTCTGAAAACGCCTAGTGGGGTTCTCTCTCTCTGGACACGATTTCCTCGAATTCAGGATGAGGAGCGAAAAATTTTGAAGGTGGTTTGGCCCGTCTAAACGAAACCGCCTGATCTGCGGGTACCGTAGAGGGATCCTTGATGCCACATGTTTGGTTTATTGCCCCAATGAGGTTCTGGACTGTCTCACTCATGGTGGCGATTTGGTTAGGATCCAGCTCCGAAGTATCCTCCGAAGGCGCATCAGATAATGCCTCGCCTGACTCAGGGGAGGAGGATCGGTGGGACACCAACCGCGGGGGAGGGCCGAGCGGCGAGATGGAGCGCGAAGAGGACTCAGACCGACGTTCCTGTCTGGACCTTTTGTGGCTTATCAAGGAGGGCTCGGGCGACCCGCTGGCCACTGCAGGGGTCTGCAGGGGTAACCGATCCAGCGCGGACACTAGGGTTTGAGATACCCGTGTTAAATCGGCCACCGATTGTGACAGGGAGGCGGCCCAGCCTGGGATGGGGGGGATCACTCTCGGGCGGAACAGCCGGGGGATCCTGGGCGGTGGGAACAATCGGGTTGCTGCAGGACTGACACAGCGGGGAGGACTGACCTGAGGGAAGTTTGCTGTTACAGGACGAACATGCAAAGTACGTGACTAAGGCAGAAGATGAAGAGGTAGGGGGACGAGAGCGGCCCCCTTTAGAGGTAGACATTTTTAGGGACCCTGAAGATGCCAGTGGGTTAGGGGACAGTGGGCAGAGGGGGGTGTCAGTCTGCAGTGCAGCTACTCACGGACCCGGTCCTGGAAGATGTCCCACTTGTCGATGCAGTGCCCTGAGGAGCTGTATTCAGCGCAGATAGAGCTGTGCCCACAGAAGATGCGGGTGCGCTTGCGAGAGCTGGTGCTGCTGCCGGTACAAAGCGGTGCTCACACCAGACGAGTGTCCCAGGAGGAAGGGGGCGGAGCCAGACGCAGGGGCGTCTGACAGTAAGTACTGTCAGTAAGTCGGGCGGGAAAAAGCCCGCCCGCAGAACCGGAAGTGAGGAGCCGAGAAACCGGAAGTAGGCCCCGGCCTAAGCCGGGACCTAAATTAGAGGCCGGCGCCGCCGGAGAAGGGAACCGCGGCGCCGGAGCAGTGCGCCGCAGGGACTGAGAAGAGCGGCAGCCTGCCAAGGCTGTCTGGGAAAGCAGAACTGGCGGGGTCGCGGCGCCAGAAGTAGGCCCCGGCAGAAGCAGGGACCTAAATTAGAGGCCGGCGCCGCCGGAAATTCGCGGCGCCGGAGAATCGCGGCGCTGGAGCTCCGCCGGAAAATCGCGGCGTCGGAGCGCCGCAGAAAGTAAGTGGCACGGCATCCTGCCAAGGACGCCGTGCAGACACAGGACGCATTGTGGCCCCCGAGCAGTGAGACCGCAGGGGGAAGCGGCGCGGCAGCCTGCTAGGCTGTGACTCTGTAAGGGGCTGTGCGGCTGCAGGGAGAGAACTGCGGCCGCTAAGGAAGAAGAGCTTATGGCTGTCCCTGGGATCCCTCTAAAATAAACGCCATGAGGGAGGACAGGGGGACATCTGGAGAAAAGATCCCGGGGGAATGGAGGGGAAATACTCACCTAAACATCCCACGCCGTTACTAACCTGAGGGGAATGAGACGTCCACGGAGCTGTGATGGACGTCCTCGTCTCCTCCAACCGACAGGCTCTGGTAGGCGAGTGGGTGGGGGACGGAGCCAGGAACGGACTTCTGAGCACGCTTGTGTGCTAGGATCTTGGTCCTGGAGAGGGATCTATGAGGATATGGGGTGGCAGTACACGCCGTACTCATAGTCCGCATTGTGGGAATACAGGTGTGACTGCTCACCCTGTATCCCTCCGGAAAAAACCTGAAAAGAAACGACGCACATTGAAGTAGATAAGGGTCTAATGAAAGACCCGTGTCCACCTCCTACTGACACTAAGCTAAACTGAAGAGTTTAATGCCAGTCGGTGGGGTGTACACTGCAGAGGAGGAGCTAATTTTGTTATTTGCATAGTGTCAGCCTCCTAGTGGCAGCAGCATACACCCATGGTTCCTGTGTCCCCCAATGAGAGGCGATAAAGAAAATAATCATTTCCACAATTGGATGTGTGTATATAAAATGTTCCTGTGCTGAGATAATCCTATAAATGTGTCCCTGCTGTGTAGTGTGTAGTGTATAATGGCTGTGTCTGACCATACCACATCTCCAGGGCAGGGGAGGACGCAAAACAGTAATAATAGTAATAATAATAATAATAATAATAATAATAATAATAATAAAAGTATAAATACAGTATAGCGTAAACAAACATTACAGCATGGGACTGTAAATGGTTCTTTGAAATAAAACATTGTTTTTATAAGAGGCAGAGAAATGTCTTACCTCACAGAAAGAATCAGATGCGATCCCCTGCTGTCCTGTCTGTATACTCTTTTGTTTCCTCCCCTGTCCAGGAGCTGTGGTATGATCAGACCATGTTCCTGTACAGTCAGACACAGCCATTACTCAGTACACAGCAGGGGCACATTTATAAGATTATCTCGGCACAGGAACATTTTATATACACACATCCAATTGTAGAAATGATTATTATTCCAAGACCTATTGATTAAAATTAACTTTTGCTTGTGGGAAAACCCCTTCAAGGCCCCAATACACATTGCATAGCCATTATTCTAATTATTCATAATATGCCTCCAAACACAGAAATGCCTGTTTGAGTGTGACTGTGTTGTCTGAGAGAGCCACAGAACTTTTTTCGGACCCTCACAGACGTTTCACCCTCTCTGGAATTCAGAAACAGGCTGAAAATATTCTAAGATGCTCCATATAAAACTGTGCCACATATAATGCTCCATACCGTTCATTATTGCCCCATAGATGCTCCACATAAAGCTGTGCCCCATGTAATGCTGCTGCTGCAATAAAAAAAAAATGACATACTCACCTCTCGTCGCTGCCCGCTGCTCCTCAGCGTCCCGTCTCTCCGCAGTGACTGTTCAGGCAGAGGGCGGCGCGCACACTAACACGTCATCGCGCCCTCTGACCTGCACAGTCACAGCAAGAGGACGGGAAGACGGAGCGGAGCGGTGCCCGGCGGGTGGAACGCGGACAGGTAAATATGAAATACTCTCCTGCTCCGGGGCGGTCCCCGGCTCCTTCTCCCTGACAGATGATCTCCGGGCACTGCAGCTTCCTCCTCTGTCAGCGGTCACTGGTACCGCTCATTACAGGAATGAATATGCAGCTCCACCCCTAGTCTATATTCATAACGTTAATGAGCGGTACCATGTGACCGCTGAACAGAGGAAGCGCTGCGGCACCCGAAGACCATGGGACAGGCAGGGGACAGCGCCAGGAGCAGGTGAGTATGCGACAGTCCTCTCTCACCCTCACCCGCCGACCATGACTCGAGTATAAGCCGAGAGGGGCACTTTCAGCCCAAAAATTTGGGCTGAAAATCTCGGTAAGTATACGGTAAGTATCAAGGACACTTTGCGCCAAAGGCTCTGGAACCATTTAGGACCGGGACGGACACTGATCTCCCTGAGAATCTGCCTCCAGAGCTTATGTAAATGAAAGTGGCATTAGGCTACTTTCACACTAGCGTCGGTACGGCGCCGTCGCCATGCGTCGGCCCGACGTACCGATGCTAACTGCGAAAAAATGAACGGAGCAGCGGATGCAGTTTTACAACACATCCACTGCCCCATTGTAAGGTCCGGGGCGGAGCTACAGACGCGCATGCGCGGTCGGAAATGGCTGACTCGACGCACAAAAAAAGTTACATGTAACTTTTTTGGCGCCGACGGTGCGCCAAAACACGATGCATCTGTCGCACGACGGATGCGATGTGTGGCGATATGTCGCAATGCGTTGCTAATGAAAGTCTGTGGAGAAAAAACGCATCCTGCGGGCAACTTTGCAGGATGCATTTTTACTCCAAACCGACGCATTGCGATGTACGTCAAAAAACGCTAGTGTGAAAGTAGCCTTACCAGTGTGAGACATAAAGTGGCCAATCTCTGATCTTATGATCACACACAACTCTGCAGTGACATCACAGCCAACACTGTACAGCAGAGGTGACGTTTGTCTCATTACAAACATTTCTGCTGCTCTACTGTTATAATCCGGCACAACTCTGCAGCAGAGCTGACAGCACTATGAGTGGACAAGTACTGCTGCATTTTTACAAACTTCACTTCTGCTGTACTGCTTTAATTCGGATTTTACTGGAGAGCTGTGTGAGATTTTGAGAGCAGATTGTCAGTCATTACATGTCTGACACTGGTAACGCCCCCGTTTATTTAAAATAAGCTCTGGAGGCAGATCTGTGTCCTACCCATAGATCTTAAGAGCTCATTTGCATATAAAAACTGTGCATTTCTATGGAAAACATCGGATCGCAGATATCAAGGTATATAGTCAGCTTAGGAGGGTTTACTTCTTTGTAAAAGGTCATAATCATATCTGTAAAGTGTCACGAAATTTTTTAAGTTCAATACAATGCAAAACACTTCACCAACTGCATAAAAATCTGTTTTGACTGGAATATGGGGTAGATTTTGCCTTAAACAAAAAAAAAACTGCAGATTTGCAGAGTTGTCCCACATTTCAATGTGGCTTTAGTGTATCTTACCTGCATAATGAGCTGGACTTCAAGGCTTCAGGTGTGAAATTTTTACCGATATAACTTAGTCTTTCTGTTTGTGCAGTCTAAAAATAAGAGAAAATGGAAAACATCAGTTCAAGAAGTAGCATTTATTAAGTTATGAAAGACTAGTGGCTTGAAATATTATATTTAGTCTTTAGTGCAATTATGTGTCTTAGGCCGGGGTCACACTTGCGAGTGGAATGTGAGAAACTCACGTGAGTCGCTCGCATCAATACCCGATGCTGCCGCCGGCACTTGGGACGGAGTGTGCGGCTGAATGTATTTCTATGCAGCTGAACGCTCCGGTCCCGAGTGCCGGCGGCAGTGCCAGGTATTGAGGCGAGAGACTGGTGAGAGTTTCTCACATTGCACTCGCAAGTGTGACCCCGGCCTTAAGCTAATGCCCCCTTAATGCCCCACTACAGACATATCAATTAGACCGTTAAGGTGTGTGGAGTGTACTCCACATACTGTAGTAACGCCGTGTGTAATAGAAACAATCGGATGATCGCACGTTCAAGGCCCCTTAGAGAATTAAGAAACAAAGCAAAAAAAAAATACAAAGTTTCAAAACATGCAAAACAAAATTTTCCCTCCTTTCCCCCCATAAAAAAGTCCTATCAAAACATAAAATAAATTATTGGATAAGTAACTTCTACAAAAAGAAAAAAAAATCATAACGGCAGAATTGTGATTTTTTTTTTTTTCAAGCACCACAACTTCTTTAAAAATGCAAAAAAAAAAGTAATGTATCCCAAATATTTTTTCAAGAAAAGCACGTTGCTAATGTAACAGTAAAAACTTTACGGATCCAGTAAAGAGATGTTACAAATTAAAATTGTTTTACTTTTAAATATTTATTTTTTTGCAATCCAAAAAAAAGATAAAAATAAATCTAGCCAAGTTTGGTATTGCCATAGTCGTACTGACCTGGAGAGTCATGCTGTGAAGTCATTTTTTACAACAAAATGAGTAACAATAAAAAGACAACACAATGTGATAAGTCTGCAGTCACTCTGTGTGACTGCAGACTTATGAATCCCCAAGCGCACGCACTGTGAGCTGCGGGGAATCGCCAGTTTCAGACTATACAGGTCCTTCTCAAAAAATTAGCATATAGTGTTAAATTTCATTATTTACCATAATGTAATGATTACAATTAAACTTTCATATATTATAGATTCATTATCCACCAACTGAAATTTGTCAGGTCTTTTATTGTTTTAATACTGATGATTTTGGCATACAACTCCTGATAACCCAAAAAACCTGTCTCAATAAATTAGCATATCAAGAAAAGGTTCTCTAAACGACCTATTACCCTAATCTTCTGAATCAACTAATTAACTCTAAACACATGCAAAAGATACCTGAGGCTTTTATAAACTCCCTGCCTGGTTCATTACTCGAAACCCCCATCATGGGTAAGACTAGCGACCTGACAGATGTCAAGAAGGCCATCATTGACACCCTCAAGCAAGAGGGTAAGACCCAGAAAGAAATTTCTCAACAAATAGGCTGTTCCCAGAGTGCTGTATCAAGGCACCTCAATGGTAAGTCTGTTGGAAGGAAACAATGTGGCAGAAAACGCTGTACAACGAGAAGAGGAGACCGGACCCTGAGGAAGATTGTGGAGAAGGACCGATTCCAGACCTTGGGGAACCTGAGGAAGCAGTGGACTGAGTCTGGTGTGGAAACATCCAGAGCCACCGTGCACAGGCGTGTGCAGGAAATGGGCTACAGGTGCCGCATTCCCCAGGTAAAGCCACTTTTGAGCTACAGAGAAGCAGCACTGGACTGTTGCTAAGTGGTCCCAAGTACTTTTTTCTGATGAAAGCAAATTTTGCATGTCATTCGGAAATCAAGGTGCCAGAGTCTGGAGGAAGACTGGGGAGAAGGAAATGCCAAAATGCCTGAAGTCCAGTGTCAAGTACCCACAGTCAGTGATGGTGTGGGGTGCCATGTCAGCTGCTGGTGTTGGTCCACTGTGTTTCATCAAGGGCAGGGTCAATGCAGCTAGCTATCAGGAGATTTTGGAGCACTTCATGCTTCCATCGGCTGAAATGCTTTATGGAGATGAAGATTTCATTTTTCAGCACGACCTGGCACCTGCTCACAGTGCCAAAACCACTGGTAAATGGTTTACTGACCATGGTATTACTGTGCTCAATTGGCCTGCCAACTCTCCTGACCTGAACCCCATAGAGAATCTGTGGGATATTGTGAAGAGAAAGTTGAGAGACGCAAGACCCAACACTCTGGATGAGCTTAAGGCCGCTATTGAAGCATCCTGGGCCTCCATAACATCTCAGCAGTGTCACAGGCTGATTGCCTCCATGACACGCCGCATTGAAGCAGTCATTTCTGCCAAAGGATTCCCGACCAAGTATTGAGTGCATAACTGAACATTATTATTTGTTGGTTTTTTTGTTTGTTATTAAAAAACACTTTTATTTGATTGGATGGGTGAAATATGCTAATTTATTGAGACAGGTTTTTTGGGTTATCAGGAGTTGTATGCCAAAATCATTAGTATTGAAACAATAAAAGACCTGACAAATTTCAGTTGGTGGATAATGAATCTATAATATATGAAAGTTTAATTGTAATCATTACATTATGGTAAATAATGAAATTTAACACTATATGCTAATTTTTTGAGAAGGACCTGTACATATCCCCGGCCAGTGGGTGCCCATTGGCTGGCCGCATCACTAGACGGGACACAGTCTTGGAACAATACAAGTGTAAGGAGCGAGGGCCCGGCCACAGGCAGGTGTATGTATAACTCATACATACCCTCCGGTCCCGGGTCTGAAACCTGCAGGGCATTCATAAGGCTACGTTCACATTTGCGTTGTGCGGTGCAGCGTCGGCGACGCAACGCAAATGTAAACACATGCACAACGCAGCTTTTTGTGACGAATGCGTTCACTTTTGCATGATTTTTGGCGCAGAAAAAACTGCATCATGCAGCGTCCTCTGCGCTCTGACAGTTGCGCCACAGTGACGCATGCATCACAAAACGCAAGAGCAACGCAACGCATGTCCATGCGCCCCCCATGTTAAATATAGGGGCGCATGATGCATGCGTTGCCGCGGCTGCGCCCGACGCAACGCTAATGTGAACGTAGCCTAAGTCTGCAGTCACACAGAGTGACTGCAGACTTCTCAGTTTTGACTGGACAACTAAAGAAATTACAGACAGGAGAAGACCCCGTGTACAGTCCGGCCCCTGTGCACCAAAATCTAATTAGCAGAAAACAAAGTGGTGATTACAGAAGAACCACAAAGCGGATTTCACCACCAAAGGTATCCATGTAATCAGTGTAACAGCGCCATTACAGCCATGGCTTTTCTTTACAAAACTGTGCCCACAGGTTCACTTTACTAAAAACGTGTATATGTGTAGACCTGTAGCAGATAGAACAATGATTTTATAAAATACAGCAAGGAGTTCAGGGACACATCACAGTAATCAGGGTCTCTGCCCCTACATCATGCTGCTCTCAGATGTAGCAAAACCTGCTGACAGATTTCATTTAACCCCTTAATCCCATAAGACGTACTATCCCGTCCAGGTGACCTGGAACTTAATTCCCAGTGACGGGACAGTACGTCATATGCGATCGGCCGCGCTCACGGGGGGAGCGCGGCCGAGTGTCAGCTGCCTATCGCAGCTGACATCCGGCACTATGTGCCAGGAGCGGTCACGGACCGCTCCCGGCACACCGCGATCAAAGATGATCGCGGTGTGCCGGCGGTGCAGGGAAGCATCGCGCAGGGAGGGGGCTCCCTGCGGGCTTCCCTGAGACGATCGGTACACGGTGATGTGCTCACCGTGTACCGAACGTCTTCTCCCTGCAGTCCCCGGATCCAAAATGGCCGCCGGGCTGCATCCGGGTCCTGCAGGGAGCACTTCCGGGTCAGGATCAGGCTGCAGCTGCAGCTCTAATCCTGCCCGGCTGTATGTCAGATCACCGATCTGATAGAGTGCTGTGCACACTGTCAGATCGGTGATCTGTGATGTCCCCCCCCTGGGACAAAGTGAAAAAGTAAAAAAAAAAATTTTCACACGTGTAAAAAAAAAAAAAAAAAAAAATTCCTAAATAAAGAAGAAAAAAAATATATATTATTCCCATAAATACATTTCTTTATCTAAAAAAAAAAAAAAAAAAAAACAATAAAAGTACACATATTTAGTATCGCCGCGTCCATAACGACCCGACCTATAAAACTGGCCCACTAGTTAACCCCTTCAGTGAACACCGTAAGAAAAAAAAAAAAAAAACGAGCCAAAAAACAACGCTTTATTATCATAATGCTGAACAAAAAGTGGAATAACACGCGATCAAAAAGACGGATATAAATAACCATGGTATCTCTGAAAACGTCATCTTGTCCCGCAAAAAACGAGCCGCCATATAGCATCATAACCAAAAAAATAAAAAAGTTATAGTCCTCAGAATAAAGCGATGCCAAAATAATTATTTTTTCTATAAAATAGCTTTTATCGTATAAAAGAGCCAAAACATAAAAAAAAAAGATATAAATGAGGTGTCGCTGTAATCGTACTGACCCGAAGAATAAAACTGCTTCATCAATTTTACCAAACGCGGAACGGTATAAACGCCTCCCCCAAAAGAAATTCATGAATAGCTGGTTTTTGGTCATTCTGCCTCACAAAAAATCGGAATAAAAAGCGATCAAAAACTGTCACGTGTCCGAAAATGTAACCGATAAAAACGTCAACTCATCCCGCAAAAAACAAGACCTCACATGACTCTGTGGACCAAAATATGGAAAAATTATAGCTCTCAAAATGTGGAGATGCAAAAACTTTTTTGCTATAAAAAGCGTCTTTTAGTGTGTGACGGCTGCCAATCATAAAAATCCGATATAAAAAACGCTATAAAAGTAAATCAAACCCCCCTTCATCACCCCCTTAGTTAGGCTAGGTTCACATTGCGTTAATGGGTTAACGCTAACGGACAGCGTTGCATGGCGAAAATGTCACAATTAACGCCGTGCAACGGGTCCGTTAGCACACCCATTGACAGCAATGTGATTTTCGGGTGTAGCGCATCGCTAGAGCGTGCCATTTTGGGCTCGCGCTAGCAAGGTGCCGTTCTTTTGGGGCGCGCCTCGGACGCTGCTTGCAGCGTCCGCGGCGCGCCTGAGGTCCGATCCCCGATCTTCCAGAGCGGGGACGTTAACGCGACCACTAAACACGACACCTAAAAAGACATTGCGTTAGCGCAATCCGCTAGCGCTAAACGGATTTCCCTAACGCAATGTGAACCTAGCCTTAGGGAAAATTAATAAAATTTAAAAAAAATGTATTTATTTCCATTTTCCCATTAGGGTTAGGGCTAGGGTTTGGATTACATTTACGGTTGGGATTAGGGTTGGGATTAGAATTAGGGGTGTGTCAGGGTTAGGTGTGTGGTTAGGGTTACAGTTGGGATTAGGGTTAGGGGTGTGTCTGGGTTAGAGGTGTGGTTAGGGTTACAGTTGGGATTAGGGTTAGGGGTGCGTTTGGATTAGGGTTTCATTTATAATTGGGGGGTTTCCTCTGTTTAGGCACATCAGGGGCTCTCCAAACGCGACATGGCGTCCGATCTCAATTCCAGCCAATTCTGCATTGAAAAAGTAAAACAGTGCTCCTTCACTTCCGAGCTCTCCCGTGCGCCCAAACAGGGGTTTACCCCAACATATGGGGTATCATCGTACTCGAGACAAATTGGACAACAACTTTTTGGGTCCAAGTTCTCTTGTTATCCTTGGGAAAATAAAAATTGGGGGGGGCTAAAAATCATTTTTGTGGGGAAAAAAAAGGATTTTTTATTTTCACGGCTCTGCGTTGTAAACTGTAGTGAAACACTAGGGGGTTCAAAGTTCTCACAACACATCTAGATATGTTCCTTGGGAGGTCTAGTTTCTAATATGGGGTCACTTGTGGGGGGTTTGTACTGTTTGGGTACATCAGGGGCTCTGCAAATGCAACGTGACTCCTGCAGACCAATCCATCTAAGTCTGCATTCCAAATGGCGCTCCTTCCCTTCCGAGCTCTGCCATGCGCCCAAACAGTGGTTCCCCCCCACATATTGGGTATCAGCGTACTCAGGACAAATTGGACAACAACTTTTGGGGTCCAATTTATTATGTTACCCTTGTGAAAATACAAAACTGGGTGCTAAAAAATAATTTTTGCGAAAAAAAAAAAAAATTATTTTAACGGCTCTGCATTATAAACTTCTGTGAAGCACTTGTTGGGTCAAAGTGCTCACCACACATCTAGATAAGTTCCTTAAGGGGTCTACTTTTCAAAATGGTGTCACTTGTGAGGGGTTCCAATGTTTAGGCACATCAGGGGCTCTCCAAACGCAACATGGCGTCCCATCTCAATTCCAGTCAATTTTGCATTGAAAAGTCAAATGGCGCTCCTTTCCTTCCGAGCTCTGTCATGCGCCCAAACAGTGGTTTACCCCCACATATGGGGTATCAGCGTACTTAGGACAAATTGGACAACAATTTTTGAGGTCCAATTTCTTCTCTTACTTTTGGGAAAATAAAAAATTGGGGGCGAAAAGATCATTTTTGTGAAAAAATATGATTTTTTATTTTTACGGCTCTGCATTATAAACTTCTGTGAAGCAATTGGTGGGTCAAAGTGGTCACCACACATCTAGATAAGTTCCTTAGGGTGTCTACTTTCCAAAATGGTGTCACTTGTGGGGGGTTTCAATGTTTAGGCACATGAGGGGCTCTCCAAACGCAACATGGCGTCCCATCTCAATTCCTGTCAATTTTGCATTGAAAAGTCAAATGGCGCTCCTTTCCTTCCGAGCTCTGCCATGCGCCCAAACAGTGGTTTACCCCCACATATGGGGTATCAGCGTACTCAGTACAGATTGTACAACAACGTTTGGCATCCATTTTATCCTATTACCCTTGGTAAAATAAAACAAATTGGAGCTGAAATAAATTTTGTGTGAAAAAAAGTTAAATATTCATTTTTATTTAAACATTCCAAAAATTCCTGTGAAACCCCTGAAGGGTTAATAAACTTCTTGAATGTGGTTTTCAGCACCTTGAGGGGTGTAGTTTTTAGAATGGTGTCACACTTGGGTATTTTCTATCATATAGACCCCTGACTTCAAATGAGATGTGGTCCCTAAAAAAAAATGGTGTTGTAAAAATGAGAAATTGGTGGTCAACTTTTAATCCTTATAACTCCCTAATTTTAGTTCCAAAATTGTGCTGATGTAAAGTAGACATGTGGGAAATGTTACTTATTAAGTATTTTGTGTGACATATCTCTGTGATTTAAGGGCATAAAAATTTAAAGTTGGAAAATTGCGAAATTTTCTAAATTTTCGCCAAATTTCCATTTTTTTCACAAATAAACGCAAGTTATATCGAATAAATGTTACCACTAAAATGAAGTACAATATGTCACGAGAAAACAATGTCAGAATCGCCAAGATCCGTTGAAGCGTTCCAGAGTTATAACCTCATAAAGGGACAGTGGTCAGAATTGTAAAAATTGGCCCGGTCATTAACGTGCAAACCACCCTCGGGGCTTAAGGGGTTAAAGGCACAAGTGGTAATAAGGTTGGTTAGCACTGAGTGGTCTTACCAGTATTCTTTGCCTCTTAGAAGAGTCTTTATTTTTATATAAATTAAACACAACGTTTTCTTGAGTCTGAACTGTTCCATTTGAAAATTGGACTGCAAAATGAAGAGAAAATTACCAGAAAGTTACTTTATAAGCAAGAAAGCTTTCAGTCATAAAAAAACCTAAGCATGATGTGATAATGGCATAACCAACCAAAATGAGAGGAAATTGATCAGGGCCATTATCCACATTTACACCTGAGCGGTTGGCTTAAACATCAATTAATCTACATTTTATGTAATTGTATGTTTTACTTTCGAAGAAAAGTAAAAAAAAAAAAAAAACACTTTAAAAACTTTAAAAAAAATGGAGCCCCAGAACTATCTTTTTATATTTCTGCACACAGTTGCATTTTACAAGAAAGCGCATTCTCACCGGTACAGATGTGTGTTGCTGGGTAAGAAACCAAGGATAAACCAAACAATTCTGCAGTAGAACCTGACATGATGACTTTATTCTGGGGGTCCATAGGATTACAATGATACTCAATTTATTTTTTTACTTCTTTCGCATAAGAAAACTCCCTTTCGAAACAATTTTTTTTCCCTTTAGGTCGTCATTCCAAAAGACATCAATTTTCCATTTACAGATCTGCACGAGGGCTTGTTGTTTTGTGGAACAGTCTGTAGTTTTCATCGGTACATATGATTTTTTTTTTTTTTTTAGAAAACCATTTTTTAATTGCATTCTGTTATGAGACAGGATGAACAACAAAAAGGTTCTGGAAATTATTTTTAATGCAAAATTACTATTTTTATAGTATGGGGCGTTACTGATGCAGCAATATCAAATACAGGTCAGGTTTTTTTTTTTTTTTTTTGCTCTTTATAAAGCATTTGATTCCTTACGCTGTGTGGCTGGGAAGGGATACAATAACTGCTCTGTCATATCATCGCAGCATGTAAAGAGTTAAACAGCCAGGATCACACACAGCGGTGATCCTGTTCATAGCAGAACAGTTTTAGGTAACCTTTTGCCTCCCACAGCCCCTGTGTCCATTCCATCCCATAGAATATGGGATATATGGTATGGTGTGCATCATAAGGCAGTAAAGGGTTAAACAAATCTGGCAACAGACTGTAAAACTGCTGACAGCTCTACATAGGAGATGTGTAGAGGTGTTCAAAATGAATAATAAAAATAAAACTTTGGTTAGGACTCCACCAGTAGAATGAATGAGAAGTTCATGCACACCACTCCAGGTACTGATATCAGGGAGGTCCCTTTGTTTTTTTACACTTGGGAAAAAAAAAAATTTATCAGTATTGTTCAGGGTTTCATCGGCATAGGCTTGTAAGCATAAAAAAAAAAACCCTCAGCTTGCAGTAAGTGATCTAATCTCACTCCTATGTATGTTGAAAGTCGGACTGCACTTGGATGTCATCTGAGTGCAGTCCAATATTGTTCCACGGACCCATAGAGTTGAATGGGGAAGTGGCATCTGATTTTCAGAGGTAAATCTTGCATACTGTGATTTTCCATTTGGCTGACTGGTCCAAAGGAAAAAAAAAAAATTGGACAAGTGCTGCCCATCAAAAGACAGATCGCACGTTATACGGTGGTCCGCCCCCGCCCTTAGATGCTGTGATCACCGGAGTCTAGGGTAGCTAAGTGGTCAGAATGCCATGGAAACAAAACTGGTGGTGGCACAAAAAAAAAAAATACAACTCATAACTTGAAAAAAAAAAGGCTACATTAAATTAAAAAAAAAAGAAACTCGGGATGAAGTAAAAGAAAGAAGTCGGATATTAAAAATACCACTTTTTCAATTCAGTGCTGATTAGGATTTCCAGTTCGTGGTCTCGGAGACAGACCACCACTGCGCTGAGGTGGACGGGGTTCGGAGGTCACAGCGCGCTTCACGATCCCAACAGGCTTGTAGGCACTACGCTGGTTCTGCTGTTTGGCAGTGGTGGCCGGTCGCCAAGGCAACAAGCTGTAAAGAACAGTGTTAATATCAGAAGAGTGGCTAAAAACGACAATAAATTGCCGATATTTACAAGCACTAGCCAACAACACCCATGTATGAAGATGGGAAAGGGGTTAATTCACTGAGGCGGTCACCCAGCTTTCTCAGGCATTTTCCTACCAATTCCATGTATATCCAGGCAGAGTCACCTGACCTGACAACCTCTGTGCCGGCCAGAACGGACTCAGCTTTCCTAGAAAAAGCCCCATGTTGTCAGACAGCGCTGAGGCTACTAGCCAGGTCTCACCCAGCAATGCCGGCCGCTCCGGGTCTCCTCGGTACTCCCAGCTCGCCTTCCCGGCCATGTCTCACACACGTGTGCTCCGGGCACTTCCTCCTGCAAGGGAAGTCAACAAGCTACTGGCGTGCAATAGAGAGGGCCCACTGTCCCTCCGCCATCCGTGTGTGCGCCAGCCTGCGCCCTCTGCTGGTCACTGCCGCGCACTGCACTCACAACTAACAGACCAATGTGGATAGCAAGCTGGGATTCCGCTGTATAATGCCCAGCCTCAGCCTGGAGGCGCCATAGTACATGGGGTAGTAACTAGGCCCCAGCCATTACTATACAAGAAAAGCATTGTATAAATGAAGGGATTGCAAACGTCCTGTATGTAATATTGGCTAGCCAGTAATCTCTGGTCGGAGCTAGTACGGCTGATGTGTTAGGCCTCTGATATATCCGTGTCAGTGAGTGGCATCTGTGTGACACGTTTCGCGCCTGGGAAAAGCGGTATAGTTCACACTGATCCCAGGTGCCGGATGCTAAAGGCAGCTCTCATCATTGTTGCCCGCTCACCTTGTGATCAGCATGACCTGGGCATGGAGGGCATTAATCAGAGAGGCAGGATAGAGACCGGGGTGGATTAAGGGTAGCCAGGGCCCCGGGCTGTTCAGACACTGTGGGCCCCCCGGTCATGTGACGGGGTCATGCGATGGGGTCATTATATACCTGAACCAGATTATTCCAGAAAAATAGTTGCTGAGCGAAACTATAACCATACCTCCCAACTGTTAAAGAAGGGATAGAGGGACAAAGTTTGCGGCGCGCTAAGCACGCCGCAGCAAATTTTAAGCCATGCCTCTGACCACACCCATTTCACAACTAGTCACACCCATATCCACGCCCCAACCACACCCAATTAGGACTGCTGATCACACTGCTTCATAAACAATAATTATAAACAAAAAAAAATATAGCCACACAGTGCTCCATACTGTATAATGACCCACATGATGCTCCATACTGTATAATGGCCCCACATGATGCTCCATACTGTATAATGACCCCACATGATGCTCCATACTGTATAATGACCCCACATGATGCTCCATACTGTACAATGGCCACACATGATGATACATACTGTATAATGGCCACACAGTGCTCCATACTGTATAATGGCCACACAGTGCTCCATACTGTATAATGACCCCACATGATGCTCCATACTGTATAATGGCCACACAGTGCTCCATACTGTATAATGACCCACATGATGCTCCATACTGTATAATGACCCCACATGATGCTCCATACTGTATAATGGCCCCACATGATGCTCCATACTGTATAATGACCCCACATGATGCTCCATACTGTACAATGGCCACACATGATGATACATACTGTATAATGGCCACACAGTGCTCCATACTGTATAATGACCCCACATGATGCTCCATACTGTATAATGGCCACACATGATGATACATACTGTATAATGGCCACACATGATGCTCCATACTGTATAATGGCCACACATGATGCTCCATACTGTATAATGACCCCACATGATGCTCCATACTGTACAATGGCCACACATGATGATACATACTGTATAATGGCCACACAGTGCTCCATACTGTATAATGACCCCACATGATGCTCCATACTGTATAATGGCCACACATGATGATACATACTGTATAATGGCCACACAGTGCTCCATACTGTATTATGGCCACACAGTGCTCCATACTGTATAATGGCCACACATGATGCTTCATACTGCATAATGGCCCCCTCCCTCCCATCCTGTATACATGGCTCGGCTCCCCTCCTCCCATCCTGTATGCATGGCTCATCTCCCCCCCTCCCATCCTATATGCATGGCTCATCTCCCCCCTCCCATCCTGTATGCATGGCTCATCTCCCCCCTCCCATCCTGCATGCATGGCTCATCTTCCCCCTCCCATCCTGTATACATGGCTCATCTCCCCCCTCCCATCCTGCATGCATGGCTCATCTCCTCCCCTCCCATCCTGTATACATGGCTCATCTCACCCCCCCCCCCTCCCAACTTGTATGCATGGCTCGGCTCCCTCCCTCCCATCCTGTATACATGGCTCATCTCACCCCCCCTCCCAACCTGTATGCATGGCTCGGCTCCCTCCCTCCCATCCTGTATGCATGGCTCATCCCCCCCTCCCATCCTGTATACATGGCTCATCTCACCCCCCCCCCCCCAACTTGTATGCATGGCTCGGCTCCCTCCCTCCCATCCTGTATACATGGCTCATCTCACCCCCCCCCCCCTCCCAACCTGTATGCATGGCTCGGCTCCCTCCCTCCCATCCTGTATGCATGGCTCATCTCCCCCCCTCCCATCCTGTATACATGGCTCATCTCATCCCCCCTCCCAACCTGTATACATGGCTCATCTCACCCCCCCTCCCAACCTGTATGCATGGCTCGGCTCCCTCCCTCCCATCCTGTATGCATGGCTCATCTCCCCCCCTCCCATCCTGTATGCATGGCTCATCTCACCCCCCTCCCATCCAGTATGCATGGCTCATCTCACTCCCCCTGTATGCATGGCTCATCTCACCCCCCCTCCCATCTTGTATGCATGGCTCATCTCCCCCTCCCAATCCCATCCTGTATGTATGGCTCATCTCACCCCCCCATCCTGTATACATGGCTCATCTCCCCCTCCCATCCTATATGTATGGCTCATCTCACCCCCCATCTTGTATGCATGGCTCAGCTTCCCCCCCATCTTGTATGCATGGCTCATCTCCCCCCCTCCTGTATGCATGGCTCATCTCCCCCCTCCCATCCTGTATGTATGGCTCATCTCACCCCCCCATCCTGTATGCATGGCTCATCTCCCTCCCTCCCATCTCATATGCACTGCTCAGCTTCCCCCCATCTTGTATGCATGGCTCATCTCCCCCCATCCTGTGTGCATGGCTCAGCTTCACCCCCCATCTTGTATGCATGGCTCATCTTCCCCCCTCCCATCCTGTATGCATGGCTCACCTCACCCACCCTCCTGTATGCATGGCTCGGCTCCCTGTCCTCCTTCATCCCCCCCCCCCATCCTCCTGGCTGTCATACTCACCTTTCCCACACCGCGCCGAACATCCCTCCATCTCTGTCCCGGCGCAGCACCTTCATCCTGCGTGAGCGGTCATGTGGTACCGCTCATTAAGGTCATGAATATGCATCCATATTCATCATCTTAATGAGCGGTACCACGTGACTGCTCACACAGGACGAACTGCCAGCGCTGAGAGACCAGGCATCGCTGGAGTAGGGTGAGTATGACATCTTCAAGGAGGCAGGGAGGGAGGCAGGTGGGTAGGCAGGCAGGTAGGCGGGTGGCCAGGAGGTGACTCCGGACTTTAATTAAAAAAAAAACAGAAAAACTTGCTCAGGTGCCCCCTTCCCCCCCCCCCCCCCCCCCGCATCGTCCCGCCCTAGTGGCAAATACGGCCCAGCATACAGTCCTGTCTTGTTAGCTTTATAATACAATGATGACTGATGGAGCATGGGAAAGCTTCTTTTCTAAAGTAGTAGCTGATGAACTGGTACTCTGGTCAATGGCTCATCCATCAGTGGTTATTTTATCTTTAACAAGATAGGAGACTATGTAATAAAAGAGACAAGCACTGTACATAACAGCAGAGGAAGCTATATAATAAGGGAGGGCATCATATATATACCTGGAGAGGATAGTACGTAATAAGGGAAGGTGCTATACATAACTAAACTATGTAACTAAGGATGGTGTTATACATAATAAGTGTGTACATTATAAACTAAGGGACTGTGCTATACATAATAAATGAGTACACGTTATACTAAGGGACTGTGTTAGACATAATAATCGATAATAATGTCTTCCTCCACCTCCCCCTGTTCTTAAATCCATTATAAATCCCCCTTCCTCCCATACTAATCCCCCACACCCCTCATTGTCCTCCTCCCCCATATCCCATTATTGCCCTCTCCCCCACCACTATGATTGCCCACTTCACCATCTCCATCATTGCTTTCTCCCCACCACCCCATTATTGCCCATTCCATCACCTTTCCACCACCCCCATCATTGTCCTTTGCACTGCCATCATTATTGCCTTCTCCCCATCACCCCATCATTACCGATTCCAACGCCATCTTCATTGTCTTCTCCCCCACCACTTCCATCATTACCCATTCCACGACCACCATCATTTCCTCCTCCTCCACCATCCCCATCATTGCGCTTTCCACCACCACCCTTGTGTTTTCCCCCACCTCCCCATCATTACCCATTCCACCACCTCCATCATTACCTCCTCCACAACACCCCATCATTGTCCTTTCCACTGCCACCATCATTGCCTTCTCCCCCACCACCCCCATCATTACCTATTCCACGGCCTCCATCATTTCCTCCTCCCCAACAAACCCTATTATTGCCCTCTCCGTCAACCCAATCATTGCCTTCTGCCCCATCACCCTCATCATTGCCCTCTCCATCAACCCAATCATTGCCTTCTGCCCCATCACCCCCATCATTGCCCTCTCCTCCACCTACACGCACACAGACACACACAGCACTGTTCACCTCTCTGCATATACACACACACACCTCACCTCTGTACATGGTATCCTAAAGACGCACCATCACCGGCAGCTTCCTGTCTCGCACAGCTGCGGCGCTGAATGATGATGTCATTCAGCCGCTGCTGTGTGAGACAGGAAATGCAGGCAGGAAGCAGGATGGATCCCTGCAGCTCCACTCCACTGCCGTTTTCTCTTAAAGGCAGCGGAGCTGCAGGGAACACGTGAGGGCAATCTGGCCAGGGGCCCCCTGGAGCCTCGGGGCCGGATAAATTGGCCAGATTACCCTCATTATAAGCTGCCCTGCAGGGACCCCCTGGAGCCTCGGTGCAGCCACATTGGTTGAACAGGCGGTGGTATGTCCGCCCATGGTAATAGGCACACATACGGCAGCAGAGGCTCAGTATTGGGGTATCAGGTGCAGTAATAGAGGCACATACGGCAGCAGCGGCTCAGTAGTGAGGTATCAGGTGCAGTAATAGGGACACATACGGCAGCAGCGGCTCAGTATTGGGGTATCAGGTGCAGTAATGGGGACACATATGGCAGCAGCGGCTCAGTATTGGGGTATCAGGTGCAGTAATAGTGAAACATATGGCAGCAGCTCAGCATTGGGGTATCAGGTGCAGTAATAGGGACACATACGGCGGCAGCAGCAGCTCAGTATTGGGGTATCAGGTGCAGTAATAGGGACACATACGGCAGCAGCAGCTCAGTATTGGGGTATCAAGTGCAGTAATAGGGACACATACCGCAGCAGTGGCTCAGTATTGGGGTATCAGGTGAAGCAATAAGGACACATACGGCAGCAATGACTTAGTATTGAGGTATCAGGTGCAGAAATAGGGACACAAATGGCAGCAGCGGCTCAGTATTGGGGTATCAGGTGCAGTAATAGTGACACATGCGGCAGCAGTGGCTCAGTATTGGAGTATCACGGGCAGTAACAGGGACACATACGGCAGCAGCTCAGTATCGGGGTATCAGGGGCAGTAATAGGGACACATACGGCAGCAGCGATTCAGTATTGGGGTATCAGGTGCAGTAATAGGGACACATACAGCAGCAGAGGCTCAGTATTGGGGTATCAGGGGCAGTAATAGGGACACATATGGCAGCAGCGGCTCAGTATTGGGGTATCAGGGGCAGTAATAGGGACACATATGGCAGCAGCGGCTCAGTATTGGGGTATCAGGTGCAGTAATAGGGACACATACGGCAGCAGTGGCTCAGTATTGGGGTATCAGGTGCAGTAATAGGGACACATACGGCAGCAGCGGCTCAGTATTGGGGTATCAGGTGCAGTAATATGGACACATATGGCAGCAGCGGCTCAGTATTGAGGTATCAGGTGCAGTAATGGGGACACATACGGCAGCAGCGGCTCAGTATTGGGGTATCAGGTGCAGTAATAGGGCCACATACGGCAGCAGTGGCTCAGTATTGGGGTATCAGGTGCAGTAATAGGGACACATACGGCAGCAGCGGCTCAGTATTGGGGTATCGGGCAGTAATAGGGACACATACGGCAGCAGCGGCTCAGTATTGGGGTATCAGGTGCAGTAATAGGAACACATACAGCAGCAGCGGCTCAGTATTGGGGTATCGGGCAGTAATAGGGACACATACGGCAGCAGCGGCTCAGTATTGGGGTATCAGGTGCAGTAATAGGGACACATACAGCAGCAGCGGCTCAGTATTGGGGTATCAGGTACAGTAATTCCAACTGCACCCCTTATGGTGGCTAAACGTGGTCAGAACATCAAGGACATATTAGTCCATAGTCGTTATGACCCAAAACGAAATACTAAGAAGAAATTATCAGCTTTAAAAATACTGCGCTATAGAGTATGCATATATATAAACATACACATATATACACATACATGTGTCTTCCACTACAGAGAAGCCATACGAACACAGGATGCCGCTATTTGTAAACGAAGATTTGGTGGGTATCCACTATAGAGGGGGCTGCAGTCAGAAAATAGCAGGATATAAACCTTCCTTATGAGCGTTCAATAGTAGGAGGTTTTAATAGTTAACAGCCTGGTGCATATATAGTCTAATGTGCATACCTTAATGTTGCCGCATCAAGATGCGCTGCGCTTCCTGGGGGAAGTGACTCCGGTTGGTATAATCCCTGTGCCGCTCTTGAACTGGAGTGTGCAGAGGGGAGGGAGTGTCGCGGCGTGCAGAGCCAGAGGCGCCCCGGCCGGTAGCGTCCCTGGTTACACGAGGAAGGTAGGAAGATCGCCGATATATTCAGCCGCTCGACCTGAAAGTAATGTCACTTCACTACGGAGACACAAAGGAGTCAGATACAACCAACGCGTTTCGAGGTGGGACGCACCTCTTCGTCAGGGTTACGGCCCCTCTTTATGTAGCCGCTTATATCACCAGCGGCTTGGCGAACTACCTCCGCCCCTCTGCATTAACCCTCTACATACCAAATGATCCCATAAGCTCAGCAATGGCCGTGCATCAGAGGTGTGATGCCTATATTATAACGGACACCACATATATTACTTTTTAAAAACAAGAATTTTTATTTAAATAATTTTAAAAATGATATTAAAAGAGAGGAAAATATAAATAACCGTAAAAGATCACTTGAATTAGATTAAGATTAATAAATAATAGAACCTAAAACCGGTTTTTCCTAAATGAGCCGGCATTAAGCAGAATACAATACTGACAGAGGTCAGCACAACTTCTGTCTAAATACCAGCTGCTTTCTTGTACCCCCTCTTCTCTTTATATATGTGCAGCGCCAGTGTGGTTATTGGTTAAATAAACTAAGAAGAAATTATTGCAAGATGGGTTCTTCCCTTGTGGGTTTTGCAAAGCGTGCCTCAATTTACGGAAATTATTTTCATTTACCAACTGGAATGGATCTAAAAATTATGAAATAAGGAAACATCTTACATGCACCTCCCGAGGAGTCATATAGTATGCCAAGTGTCCGTGCGATTTGATTTACGTCGGTTTTACCACCCGAAAACTCAAAATAAGGGTAAGAGAACATGTGAGAGACATCGAGAAATCAATGACAGGAGAAGATGTATCTACCCTTAAGACCTCACCCCAACATTTTAAGATTCACCATAAATGTAATCCAAAGGGTTTGGTTATTTGGGGTATAGACCAGGTTGACCTGGGGACTAGGGGTGGGGACCTAGGTAAAATCTTGGCTCAATATGAGAGCAGATGGAATTTTCATCTTGGTACATTAACGCCACAAGGCCTTAATGAGAATCTGGGATTTAATTATTTTTTGCAGTAATATTGGTTGTCTTCTCAGGTTTTGGTTTGGGGTTCCTTTTTAATTGTATATATCCTTTTAGGATTTTCCTTTTTGTGTTTTTAATGAACTTTTTATACTTTTCAGATACGTCCATGATGAAAGATCGGTTTATCTAGGGTGGAGTATTAATTGGTCTTGAGGAATATTAATATATTTATTATTCAACAATATGCAGCTGCAACAATGCAATTTCCATCATTATGAAGTTTCCAGTTGGAGGATGAAGGTGAAGAAGTGAATATATGGGGGAATGTGAACCATTGTTACTATATTTAACATGTTATTAAATTGTTATGTTAGGTAGAAATTATTGTTTTTTATTATACAGGTCCTTCTCAAAAAATTAGCATATAGTGTTAAATTTCATTATTTACCATAATGTAATGATTACAATTAAACTTTCATATATTATAGATTCATTATCCACCAACTGAAATTTGTCAGGTCTTTTATTGTTTTAATACTGATGATTTTGGCATACAACTCCTGATAACCCAAAAAACCTGTCTCAATAAATTAGCATATTTCACCCATCCAATCAAATAAAAGTGTTTTTTAATAACAAACAAAAAAACCAACAAATAATAATGTTCAGTTATGCACTCAATACTTGGTCGGGAATCCTTTGGCAGAAATGACTGCTTCAATGCGGCGTGGCATGGAGGCAATCAGCCTGTGACACTGCTGAGATGTTATGGAGGCCCAGGATGCTTCAATAGCGGCCTTAAGCTCATCCAGAGTGTTGGGTCTTGCGTCTCTCAACTTTCTCTTCACAATATCCCACAGATTCTCTATGGGGTTCAGGTCAGGAGAGTTGGCAGGCCAATTGAGCACAGTAATACCATGGTCAGTAAACCATTTACCAGTGGTTTTGGCACTGTGAGCAGGTGCCAGGTCGTGCTGAAAAATGAAATCTTCATCTCCATAAAGCATTTCAGCCGATGGAAGCATGAAGTGCTCCAAAATCTCCTGATAGCTAGCTGCATTGACCCTGCCCTTGATGAAACACAGTGGACCAACACCAGCAGCTGACATGGCACCCCACACCATCACTGACTGTGGGTACTTGACACTGGACTTCAGGCATTTTGGCATTTCCTTCTCCCCAGTCTTCCTCCAGACTCTGGCACCTTGATTTCCGAATGACATGCAAAATTTGCTTTCATCAGAAAAAAGTACTTGGGACCACTTAGCAACAGTCCAGTGCTGCTTCTCTGTAGCTCAAAAGTGGCTTTACCTGGGGAATGCGGCACCTGTAGCCCATTTCCTGCACACGCCTGTGCACGGTGGCTCTGGATGTTTCCACACCAGACTCAGTCCACTGCTTCCTCAGGTTCCCCAAGGTCTGGAATCGGTCCTTCTCCACAATCTTCCTCAGGGTCCGGTCTCCTCTTCTCGTTGTACAGCGTTTTCTGCCACATTGTTTCCTTCCAACAGACTTACCATTGAGGTGCCTTGATACAGCACTCTGGGAACAGCCTATTTGTTGAGAAATTTCTTTCTGGGTCTTACCCTCTTGCTTGAGGGTGTCAATGATGGCCTTCTTGACATCTGTCAGGTCGCTAGTCTTACCCATGATGGGGGTTTTGAGTAATGAACCAGGCAGGGAGTTTATAAAAGCCTCAGGTATCTTTTGCATGTGTTTAGAGTTAATTAGTTGATTCAGAAGATTAGGGCAATAGGTCGTTTAGAGAACCTTTTCTTGATATGCTAATTTATTGAGACAGGTTTTTTGGGTTATCAGGAGTTAATGCCAAAATCATCAGTATTAAAACAATAAAAGACCTGACAAATTTCAGTTGGTGAATAATGAATCTATAATATATGAAAGTTTAATTGTAATCATTACATTATGGTAAATAATGAAATTTAACACTATATGCTAATTTTTTGAGAAGGACCTGTACACATATCTATGTATGGAATGATTTCCCTCCCTTGTCTTGATCCTGTTTCCCTTCCCTTTTACTAAGCAGTCATGATTGAGCTGCGTATGATTATATATAACACTAGATGGTAGCCTGATTCTAATGCATTGGGTATTCTAGAATATATATGCAGTTTATTTATGAAGATTTTACAATAATACATTGAATACACAGGATTCGGCCAACCGCGACCAATTAGTGAAGCATGGTTCAAATCCCGCCCCAATTCGCGACCGGACTGCGCCTGTCGCTGATTGTTCACGGCCGGCCACGTAGTATATAACAGCCCAAGTAGTAAATAGCACAGCCACATAGTACATAGCACAGCCACGTAATATATTGCACAGCCACGTAGTATATAGCACAGCCACGTAGTATATAGCACATCCCACGGAGTATATAGCACAGCCCACAGAGTATATAGCACAGCCACGTAGTATATAACACAGCCCACGGAGTATATAGCACAGCCCATGGAGTGTATAACAGCCCACATAGCATATAACACAGCCACGAAGTTTATAACAGCCCACGTAGCATATAACACAGCTCATGTAGTATATAACAGCCCACGCATGCAGTATATAACACAGCCCACGTAGTGTAAAACACAGCCCACGTAGTGTATAACACAGCCCACGTAGTGTATAACACAGCCCACGTAGTATATAACAGCCCACGTAGTATATAGCACAGCCCACGTAGTATATAGCACAGCCCACGTAGTATATAACAGCCCATGTAGTGTATAACACAGCCACGTAGTATATAGCACAGCGCACGTAGTATATTGCACAGCCCACTTAGTATATTGCACAGCCCACTTAGTATATTGCACAGCCCACATAGTATATTGCACAGCCCACGTAGTATATTGCACAGCCCACATAGTATATTGCACAGCCCACGTAGTATATTGCACAGCCCACGTAGTATATTGCACAGCCCACGTAGTATATTGCACAGCCCACATAGTATATTGCACAGCCCACATAGTATATTGCACAGCCCACGTAGTATATAGCAATGTGGGCATCATATCCCTGTTAAAAAAGAGAATTAAAATAAAAAATAGTTATATACTCACCTTCCGTCGGCCCCTCGGATCCAGAACAGGCCTTTCCTGCTCCTCGTGATGCCCCGGTGACCGCTCCATGCATTGCGGTCTCACGAGATGATGAGGTAGCTGTCTCGCGAGACCGCTACGTCATCATCTCGTGAGATCTCAATGCATGGAGCGGTCACCAGGGGCGTCGCGAGGAGCAGGAAAGGCCTGTTCTGGATCCGAGGGGCCGACGGACGGTGAGTATATAACTATTTTTTATGTTTTTTATTATTTTTAACATTAGATCTTTTTACTATTGATGCCGCATAGGCAGCATCAATAGTAAAAAGTTGGTCACACAGGGTTAATAGCAGCGTTAACGGAGTGCGTTACACCGCGGCATAACGCGGTCCGTTAACGCTGCCATTAACCCTGTGTGAACGCTGACTGGAGGGGAGTATAGAGTGGGCACTGACTGTGGGGAGGAAGGAGCGGCCATTTTGCCACCGGACTGTGCCCATCGCTGATTTCCGGGACAGACGCGGGATTTCCGGGACAGACGGGAGTGATCCTTAGACAATTATATAGTAGATTTTGACACCAGGTGTGGGTTATGGTATCAACTTTAGCAGTTGGGGGATATATCGTTACTAATATCCAACTGCATTCTCAATTATTTACTTATTTATTTATATTTATATATTTTTCATATAGTATTTATTAATATGAAATTGTGGTTTCCCATTTCTATAATAATAAAACCCCTCTTTTCTTTACGCTGTTCACACTTTCCTTCGTTTTTCCGGCACTGTATTAATTTGTATTAATTCAGATTAACTTATTTAGTAGCTTCGATTTGACTTAAATGCTCTTGGTTATCGCCGCTACATAAGATTTCTCTCCACCACTTTTTCTTTTCTGCCTCTGAATTGCGCATGCGTCGGGTCAGATCCCCTAGACTTCCGGAGGTGCCTAATCATGTGACTGCAGTGCGTTCCACTGCGTTCCATCTGGCATCATCCGGAAGTCTCTTTTTACATCGAAGGGGATGACATGTCCTGGCGCATGCGCTATTAGGTTCAGAGGCATAGTCTATCACGATCGTGGACGGCCTATTTTAACAGCGTCAGGACCCCTCACTGTACACGCCCCCGGAAGAAGCGAGCAGCGAAATGGCGCCCATCGGACGGACACAAGTTACAGACTTGCGGTAAGCATCCTGGATTCACAGGGTTTTAACTATCGGCACTAGCAATTGTTGCACCTTGCTTTTCTTGTATATCTTTACTTCACTCCCATCATGATAAGGATTGACTATCACTGCCAATTATTTATTTAATATCGATATATAGCTTCAATTTTATTCACAGTAGGAGGCCTCATGAGTAGTATTTGATTTGTGATTTGTATTAAACTTCTATTTGTATACTTCAGCCTTTTCACATGTGTTATAAATTATTGATATGTCATCCTAACATTTTGTATAGATAATTTAGCGCTATAAATTGTTGGTCAGAGATACCCGACTTTTGTAAAAAACCTGGTACCTGTGTAATCTGTCCCTCCTTTTGGAGGTTTTTAGCCCTTTTAATTTTCCAAAGGTTTTTTAATCTTGTCTAAATAAAATTTAATTTTTACTTTTATGCCTGAACCACTTATTGTCTGTGGGCAATTGTACCCCAACGGACATTTTTGTTGAACTTGTTGAGAGTGTTTATATGGCAAACTAATCTTCCATGGACATTTAGTATTATAATATGTTTTCTGTTTTTTAGAAACAGATTTTGTCCAGCCATCTAATATGGTCTTCAAAGCTAGGGAGAAATCCTGGCAGTCCAAAGCATTGGACCTTTTCAAACAGGGCGCCTCCGCAGGAACCAACCATTAGAAATAAAGATCTTATGAAATCCTATAAAAATGCTCTTTATAAGAAAACCCAACCTCTGGTGGAATAAATCATCATTAGAAAATTATTTAGATAGACAAATAATACCACGGGGTCTTCGGGTTTAAATATACCTGTCATTTGAATTAGAAGATGAAACCTTGATTAAAAGATGGACATCTGCAGCTATGACATGTTCGTTAGATTTCATGCAAATTATCATTGATAAAAATTCTCAGTCCTTAAAAATCATTGACGAAGAAATTGATGAAATGGAAAAAAGCATATAAGGGTGGGAATTTAGTAATTTGGCCTATTGACCAATATGAAAAACAGGCTTATAAATTACTTCACGCCCCTCAAGGTTATAAAAAATTGAGTTATAACCCCACTCATAACTTCCAAATGGAGTTGGTCAACATTCTGGAAAAAGCAGGGGATCAGGGAATCATCTAAAAAAAAATGTTAGATTCCATTCGTAACCTACACCCCAAACTGCCTACGTTTTATTTGATCCCAAAATTGCATAAAAATCCTGTGGACCCCCGGGTAGACTGATTGTGGCCAGAAATGGTGGCCTTAATGAAATAATTTGTAATTTTATTGACTGGTACTTAAAACCGTTGGTGTCTACCCTACCGTCCTATATACAGGACACAACAGCCGTCCTACAGAAATTGGATAGTCTCTGTTTGGAGGATAATATGATCATGGTGACATCGGATGTCGAGACTCTTTACACCTCAATAAAACATCCAGAGGCCTTAGAGCGGCGGCCTTTTATCTAAGAACCGCCAATCTTACCCCTGAATTGATTGATTTGATTCTTATCCTCCTAGAGTATGTCCTAACCCATAATATTTTCACCTTCAATAACCAAACCTACCTTCAATTACAGGGTACAGCTATCGGGGCCTCTTGTGCCCCCTCATATGCCAACCTGTTTATGGGTGCCTGGGAGAGGGACATTTTCCAGGAGGGTACCATCCCTGAAATGGAGAAAGTTCAGGGATGGGTGCGTTACATCGATGATATTTGGTTTGTATGGGAGGGAACAGTCAAGGAACTACATATTCTTGTGAATAAACTAAATGATGATTCCCTTAAAGCGAACCTGTCACCCCGAAAATCGCGGGTGAGGTAAGCCCACCGGCATCAGGGGCTTATCTACAGCATTCTTTAATGCTGTAGATAAGCCCCCGATGTTGCCTGAAAAAGGAGAAAAAGACGTTATATTATACTCACCCAGGGGCGGTCCCGCTGCTGGTCCGGTCAGATGGGCGTCTTCGGTCCGCTGCGGCGCCTCTTATCTTCTTTCCATGACGTCCTCTTATGATCTTCAGCCACGGCTCCGGCGCAGGCGTACTTTGCTCTGCCCTGTTGAGGGCAGACAAAGTACTGCAGTGCGCAGGCGCCGGGCCTCTGACCTTTCCGGCGCCTGCGCACTGCAGTACTATCCTCTGCCCTCAAGAGGGCAGAGCAAAGTACGCCTGCGCCGGAGCCGTGGCTGAAGATCAGAAGAGGACGTCATGGAAAGAAGATAGGAGGCGCCGGAGCGGACCTGAGACACCCATCCGACCTGACCAGCAGCGGGACCGCCCCTGGGTGAGTATAATATAACGTCTTTTTCTCCTTTTTCAGGTAACATCGTGGGCTTATCTACAGCATTACAGAATGCTGTAGATAAGCCCCTGATGCCGGTGGGCTTACCTCACCCGCGATTTTCGGGGTGACAGGTTCCCTTTAATATCCATCTTACCTACAGGATATCATTAGGATGAGGGGTTTGTGCAGGTTGGGAATAGATGGTGATGGGGCTGGAATATGAGAAGTGAAATGTGTCTTTTTTGTATTCTCTGCAGACGAGTCCTGGCTAGAAGAAGTTGTCATGTTGGTTTGGGCCAGATGGAAAAGACTGGAAAAATGAACGATCCCATCAGAGAACATCAGCGGTAAGTCATTATCTGATTTCAACTCAAAAATATTTCACAAATCCGTTCATTCCTCAACCATGAATCTGCAAAAACCCTAGTCCATGCCCTCATCATCTCTCGCCTTGACTACTGCAACCTCCTGCTCTGTGGCCTCCCCTCTAACACTCTCGCACCCCTCCAATCTATTCTAAACTCTGCTGCCCCACTAATCCACCTGTCCCCCCGCTATTCCCCGGCCTCTCCCCTCTGTCAATCCCTGCACTGGCTCCCCATTACCCAGAGACTCCAGTACAAAACCCTAACCATGACATACAAAGCCATCCACAACCTGTCTCCTCCATACATCTGTGACCTCGTCTCCTGGTACTTACCTACACGCAACCTCCGATCCTCACAAGATCTCCTTCTCTACTCCCCTCTTATCTCCTCTTCCCACAATCGTATACAAGATTTCTCTCGCGTATCACCCCTACTCTGGAACCCTCTACCACAACAAATCAGACTCTCGCCTACCATCGAAACCTTCAAAAAGAACCTGAAGTCCCACCTCTTCCGACAAGCCTACAACCTGCAGTAACCACCGATCGACCAAACCGCTGCATGACCATCTCTATCCTCACCCACTGTATTCTCACCCATCCCTTGTAGATTGTGAGCCCTCGCGGGCAGGGTCCTCTCTCCTCCTGTACCAGTTATGACTTGTATTGTTCAAGATTATTGTACTTGTTTTTATTATGTATACCCCTCCTTACATGTAAAGTGCCATGGAATAAATGGCGCTATAACAATAAATAATAATATTATCTGTAACTGTGCTGTGATCTCTTAAATGTTCTGCAGGGCTGGTATTTACCACTGACCATATGGCGGTAATACCCATGTTGGTCGTTATATAGAGATTATCTTCAGTAACAGCACGGTCATCGGCTGAGGTTCTCCTCCACTATTAGGGCACGTCACTGAATTGTAATGAAGGTTACCTGGTTAGGGGCCCACTCAGGAGCTTACACTTTATGCAGTATTAGCCCTCTGTGTCTGTACTGCTACATACTTAGGCAGTTAACTGGTTCATGCAGCTTTACATGAACACCCGAGCCTTAAACTATGGCTGGTCGGAATAACTAAAGCAATTGTTACCATCCACCTCTCGTGTCTCCCCTTTTCCTCATAGTTTGTAAGCTTGCAAGCAGGGCCCTCATTCCTCCTGGTATCTGTTTTGAACTGTGATTTCTGTTAGGCTACGTTCACATTGGCGTTTCGCCAATGTGCGTCGCTGTTGCGCCGGCGACGCAGCGGCGACGCGCCCCTATGTTTAACATAGGGGACGCGTGCGTCGTTTTGGTGGCGTTTTTCGCCACGTGCGTCGTTTCCGACGCTAGCGTCGGACGCAAGAAAACGCTACATGTAGCATTTTCTGTGCGTCCGATTTTCGTTGGAAAACGACGCACGCGTCGCAAAACGCGCGCGTTTTTGCGCGCGTTTGCGCGCGTTTTAGCGTGCGTCGTGCGTTGCGTCGCCGACGCACGGCGGCGCAACGCTAATGTGAACGTAGCCTTATGCTGTAATGTCTATTGTCTGTACAAGTCCCCTCTATAATTTGTAAAGCGCTGCGGAATATGTTGGCGCTATATAAATAAAATTATTATTATTATTATTATTATTCACCACCCTGAACCAAGACCCTAGCTACGCCTCTTGTAGAATTAGAACTGCCAAAATCAGCGCCCCCTTGCACCACAGGTTGAGTCTGGCATTGCAGCTCGGTAGAAGTGAATGGGGATATACCACACACCCAGAGGAGCAGTTTCTGGAGGAGAGCAGCCATACTCCTGGCCTGCAGTCAGCACAGAGCAGCTGATGTTCTGCAGAACAGTGTGTGCAGTGTCTGCAGCGAGGATCAATACCCCACGCAATAATCCCCGGACACTCCGCACCCACCTGCTCTGCAGAATAAAGAATGAGCAGCACTGATGACAGAAGGGGCGTGGTTAACACAGCGAGTAGGCGTGGCCAGTCACAATGAGCCCATTGATTACAAGAACCGCGCACGCGTGGTAGGATGTGGCCGCCGTACCAGACGGCTGTGCAGTAAACATTGCCAAGTCAGTGCCAGTTTATCACTAGACGCGATCGGTGCCGGCGCCTGTACCGCGTATTTTATAAGCGCGCAAGCATCGAGCAGAAAACAACTCAAATCTCGCGATAGCTACGCACGGAGGAGACCAATCAGGGCGCAGCGCTGTGCCTGGCGCTTGTCATTGCTGTCTGGAGCGCCTGTGTCTGTGTTATCTTCCCGCCCCCCGCCGCTCTCCACCCCCCTGTCTGCTGCACTCTGTCTCCCTCCCGCCCCGGGGCGCTCGTCACGTCCGGTAGCCGGAGGTTGTGGAGGAGGCCGCTGCCAAGATCAGTGCACCGGGGAGCCGAGAGACACAAAGAAGCCGCTGTGTGACCGAGGCCTCGGGCCTGAGACACAGGTGAGACGTGACTAAGGTGACAGCTCGTATTGGTCCGCAGCCCTGCCCCTCCTCCTGCTGTGTGTTTACATCTGGGAGCGTGTGTGTGCAATGTGTGTGTATAATGTGTGTGTATAATGTGTGTGTGTGTGCTGTGTATAATGTGTGTGTGCTGTGTATAATGTGTGTGTGCTGTGTATAATGTGTGTGTGCTGTGTATAATGTGTGTGTGTGTGCTGTGTATAATGTGTGTGTATAATGTGTGTGTGTGTGCTGTGTATAATGTGTGTGTGCTGTGTATAATGTGTGTGTGCTGTGTATAATGTGTGTGTGCTGTGTATAATGTGTGTGTGTGTGCTGTGTATAATGTGTGTGTATAATGTGTGTGTGTGTGCTGTGTATAATGTGTGTGTGCTGTGTATAATGTGTGTGTATAATGTGTGTGTGCTGTGTATAATGTGTGTGTGCTGTGTATAATGTGTGTGTGCTGTGTATAATGTGTGTGTGCTGTGTATAATGTGTGTGTGCTGTGTATAATGTGTGTGTATAATGTGTGTGTGCTGTGTATAATGTGTGTGTGTGTGCTGTGTATAATGTGTGTGTGCTGTGTATAATGTGTGTGTATAATGTGTGTGTGCTGTGTATAATGTGTGTGTGCTGTGTATAATGTGTGTGTGCTGTGTATAATGTGTGTGTGCTGTGTATAATGTGTGTGTGCTGTGTATAATGTGTGTGTATAATGTGTGTGTGCTGTGTATAATGTGTGTGTGTGTGCTGTGTATAATGTGTGTGCTGTGTATAATGTGTGTGCTGTGTATAATGTGTGTGCTGTGTATAATGTGTGTGCTGTGTATAATGTGTGTGCTGTGTATAATGTGTGTGCTGTGTATAATGTGTATAATGTGTGTGTGCTGTGTATAATGTGTGTGTGCTGTGTATAATGTGTGTGTGCTGTGTATAATGTGTGTGTGCTGTGTATAATGTGTGTGTGTGTGTATAATGTGTGTGTGTGTGTATAATGTGTGTGTGCTGTGTATAATGTGTGTGTGCTGTGTATAATGTGTGTGTGCTGTGTATAATGTGTGTGTGCTGTGTATAATGTGTGTGTGCTGTGTATAATGTGTGTGTGTGTGTATAATGTGTGTGTGTGTGTATAATGTGTGTGTGCTGTGTATAATGTGTGTGTGCTGTGTATAATGTGTGTGTGTATAATGTGTGTGTGCTGTGTATAATGTGTGTGTGCTGTGTATAATGTGTGTGTGCTGTGTATAATGTGTGTGTGCTGTGTATAATGTGTGTGTATAATGTGTGCTGTGTTGTGTATAATGTGTGCTGTGTATAATGTGTGTGTGTGCTGTGTATAATGTGTGTGCTGTGTATAATGTGTGTGCTGTGTATAATGTGTGTGCTGTGTATAATGTGTGTGCTGTGTATAATGTGTGTGCTGTGTATAATGTGTGTGTGTGTGCTGTGTATAATGTGTGTGTGTGTGTGTGTGCTGTGTATAATGTGTATAATGTGTGTGTGTGCTGTGTATAATGTGTGTGTGCTGTGTATAATGTGTGTGTGCTGTGTATAATGTGTATAATGTGTGTGTGTGCTGTGTATAATGTGTGTGTGCTGTGTATAATGTGTGTGTGCTGTGTATAATGTGTGTGTGCTGTGTATAATGTGTGTGTGCTGTGTATAATGTGTGTGTGCTGTGTATAATGTGTGTGTGCTGTGTATAATGTGTGTGTGCTGTGTATAATGTGTGTGTGCTGTGTATAATGTGTGTGTGCTGTGTATAATGTGTGTGTGCTGTGTATAATGTGTGTGTGTATAATGTGTGTGTGCTGTGTATAATGTGTGTGTGTGCTGTGTATAATGTGTGTGTGCTGTGTATAATGTGTGTGTGCTGTGTATAATGTGTGTGTGCTGTGTATAATGTGTGTGTGCTGTGTATAATGTGTGTGTGTATAATGTGTGTGTATAATGTGTGTGTGCTGTGTATAATGTGTGTGTGCTGTGTATAATGTGTGTGTGCTGTGTATGTGTGTGTGCTGTGTATGTGTGTGTGCTGTGTATAATGTGTGTGTGCTGTGTATAATGTGTGTGTGCTGTGTATAATGTGTGTGTGCTGTGTATAATGTGTGTGTGCTGTGTATAATGTGTGTGTGCTGTGTATAATGTGTGTGTGCTGTGTATAATGTGTGTGTGCTGTGTATAATGTGTGTGTGCTGTGTATAATGTGTGTGTGTGTGTATAATGTGTGTGTGTGTGTATGTGTGTGTGCTGTGTATAATGTGTGTGTGTGTGTATAATGTGTGTGTGTGTGTGTGTATGTGTGTGTGCTGTGTATGTGTGTGTGCTGTGTATGTGTGTGTGCTGTGTATGTGTGTGTGCTGTGTATGTGTGTGTGCTGTGTATGTGTGTGTGCTGTGTATAGTGTGTGTGCTGTGTATAGTGTGTGTGCTGTGTATAGTGTGTGTGCTGTGTATAGTGTGTGTGCTGTGTATGTGTGTGTGTGCTGTGTATGTGTGTGTGTGCTGTGTATGTGTGTGTGTTGTGTATAATGTGTGTGTGTGCTGTGTATAATGTGTGTGTGTGTGCTGTGTATAATGTGTGTGTGTGTGTGTGCTGTGTATAATGTGTGTGTGTGTGCTGTGTATAATGTGTGTGTGTGTGCTGTGTATAATGTGTGTGTGTGTGTGTGTGCTGTGTATAATGTGTGTGTGTGTGCTGTGTATAATGTGTGTGTGTATAGTGTGTGTGCTGTGTATGTGTGTGCTGTGTATAATGTGTGTGTGTATAGTGTGTGTGCTGTGTATAATGTGTGTGCTGTGTATAATGTGTGTGCTGTGTATAATGTGTGTGCTGTGTATAATGTGTGTGCTGTGTATAATGTGTGTGTGTGTGCTGTGTATAATGTGTGTGTGTGTGCTGTGTATAATGTGTGTGTGTGCTGTGTATAATGTGTGTGTGTGCTGTGTATAATGTGTGTGCTGTGTATAATGTGTGTGCTGTGTATAATGTGTGTGCTGTGTATAATGTGTGTGTGTGTGTGCTGTGTATAATGTGTGTGTGTGTGTGTGCTGTGTATAATGTGTATAATGTGTGTGTGTGCTGTGTATAATGTGTGTGTGCTGTGTATAATGTGTATAATGTGTGTGTGTGCTGTGTATAATGTGTGTGTGCTGTGTATAATGTGTGTGTGCTGTGTATAATGTGTGCTGTGCTGTGTATAATGTGTGCTGTGCTGTGTATAATGTGTGCTGTGCTGTGTATAATGTGTGCTGTGTTGTGTATAATGTGTGCTGTGTATAATGTGTGTGTGTGCTGTGTATAATGTGTGTGTGTGCTGTGTATAATGTGTGTGTGTGCTGTGTATAATGTGTGTGTGTGCTGTGTATAATGTGTGTGTGTGTGCTGTGTATAATGTGTGTGTGTGTGCTGTGTATAATGTGTGTGTGCTGTGTATAATGTGTATAATGTGTGTGTGTGCTGTGTATAATGTGTGTGTGCTGTGTATAATGTGTGTGTGCTGTGTATAATGTGTATAATGTGTGTGTGTGCTGTGTATAATGTGTGTGTGCTGTGTATAATGTGTGTGTGCTGTGTATAATGTGTGTGTGTGCTGTGTATAATGTGTGTGTGTGCTGTGTATAATGTGTGTGTGTGTGCTGTGTATAATGTGTGTGTGTGTGTGCTGTGTATAATGTGTGTGTGTGCTGTGTATAATGTGTGTGTGTGTGTGCTGTGTATAATGTGTGCTGTGCTGTGTATAATGTGTGCTGTGCTGTGTATAATGTGTGCTGTGCTGTGTATAATGTGTGCTGTGCTGTGTATAATGTGTGCTGTGTTGTGTATAATGTGTGCTGTGTTGTGTATAATGTGTGCTGTGTATAATGTGTGTGTGTGCTGTGTATAATGTGTGTGCTGTGTATAATGTGTGTGTGTGTGCTGTGTATAATGTGTGTGTGCTGTGTATAATGTGTATAATGTGTGTGTGTGCTGTGTATAATGTGTGTGTGCTGTGTATAATGTGTGTGTGCTGTGTATAATGTGTATAATGTGTGTGTGTGCTGTGTATAATGTGTGTGTGCTGTGTATAATGTGTGTGTGCTGTGTATAATGTGTGTGTGCTGTGTATAATGTGTGTGTGCTGTGTATAATGTGTATAATGTGTGTGTGTGCTGTGTATAATGTGTGTGCTGTGTATAATGTGTGTGCTGTGTATAATGTGTGTGCTGTGTATAATGTGTGTGCTGTGTATAATGTGTGTGCTGTGTATAATGTGTGTGCTGTGTATAATGTGTGTGCTGTGTATAATGTGTGTGCTGTGTATAATGTGTGTGCTGTGTATAATGTGTGTGTGTGCTGTGTATAATGTGTGTGTGTGCTGTGTATAATGTGTGTGTGTGCTGTGTATAATGTGTGTGTGTGCTGTGTATAATGTGTGTGCTGTGTATAATGTGTGTGTGTGCTGTGTATAATGTGTATAATGTGTGTGCTGTGTATAATGTGTGTGTGCTGTGTATAATGTGTGTGTGTGTGCTGTGTATAATGTGTATAATGTGTGTGTGTGTGTGTGTGCTGTGTATAATGTGTGTGTGTGTGTGCTGTGTATAATGTGTGTGCTGTGTATAATGTGTGTGCTGTGTATAATGTGTGTGTGTGCTGTGTATAATGTGTGTGTGTGTGCTGTGTATAATGTGTATAATGTGTGTGCTGTGTATAATGTGTGTGCTGTGTATAATGTGTGTGTGTGCTGTGTATAATGTGTGTGTGTGTGCTGTGTATAATGTGTATAATGTGTGTGCTGTGTATAATGTGTGTGCTGTGTATAATGTGTGTGTGTGCTGTGTATAATGTGTGTGTGTGCTGTGTATAATGTGTATAATGTGTGTGCTGTGTATAATGTGTATAATGTGTGTGTGCTGTGTATAATGTGTGTGTGCTGTGTATAATGTGTGTGTGCTGTGTATAATGTGTGTGTGCTGTGTATAATGTGTGTGTGTGCTGTGTATAATGTGTGCGTGCGTGCTGTGTATAATGTGTGCGTGCGTGCTGTGTATAATGTGTGTGTGTGTGCTGTGTATAATGTGTGTGTGTGTGTGTGTGCTGTGTATAATGTGTGTGTGCTGTGTGTAGTGTGTGTTGTGTATAGTGTGTGTGTGGTGTATAGTGTGTGGTGCTGACATTGGGTGTACTGTGTGTAATGTGTGTATGGTGCTGAGATCGGGTGTGCTGTGCGTGTGTGGTGCTGAGATCGGGAGTGCTGTGTGTAGTGTGTGTGTGTGTGTGTGTGGTGCTGAGATCGGGTGTAGTGTGTGTGTGGTGCAGAGATTGTGTGTGTGTGTGGTTCTGAGTGATGCACTAAGCTGCTGTTATCTTTACTTTAGCTGCAAGAATTATACCATAAATAATGACCAAACCCCACTAATATCAGTAAATTATTTCTTATGATGGCCACGTCCTCATGGAATACGGAAGCTATGATGCTAGCCTTCATCACCATTTATAGTTCTGTCTTCCTGTTCCAACAGGAGCAGAAAACCTAAAATTGTGGAGAGCTCCATCAGTCACATGAGTGTCATCCAGTGGACTCCTAGCATGGTCTGATGTCACAGGGGAAATAAGCATGCTGCATTTCCACTCTTATGATGGGATCTGCGAATGTGGATCCAATCTAGATGTGAATCTTTCCTAAGTGGTGCCAAGTTAGGGAAGCTAGTAGCCGGCTCCACACATCAGGTTTTCTTTTTCTCATAGGTGAAGAATGCCCTGTTTTTTGTTGTTTTGCACATCGGTGTGCTGGTCTGATTCTTGCTTCGTGTCAGTTTTTACTGTCCTTGTCGAGTCGAATCTCCCCATGTGAAAACAATTCTTGGCTTCTTATTAAATAGTAAAGTGCGGATAATATCCGTGCACTATCTCCCCCCCCCCCCCCCCCCCACTGAGCCATTAACACCGCAATATGGACTGAAGTAAGACATGTCAGTCCAGAAAGCGAAGTGTGTATGAGCTGAGATTGGGTGTTTGTAACCGGCCGTCGCAACCTTGTACTCGCATATGCTTTGATCACATCTTAGGATGGTTCCCTCTTCATTTTCCATACTACTCTTTGCTCCTCACAAGAACACACAAGTGATTATTTTTGTAATAGGTTTAATTTAAAATGTTACCGTATATACTCGAGTATAAGCCAACCCCCCCCCCCCCCCCTAATTTTGGCACAAAAAACTGGGAAAACTTAATGACTCAAGTCTAAGCCTAGGGTGGGAAATGCAGCATCTACCGGTAAATGTCAAAAGTAAAAATAGATACCAATAAAAGTAAAATTAATTGAGGCATCAGTAGGATAAGTGTTTTTGAATATCCATATTGAATCAGGAGCCCCATATAATGCTCCATACAGTTTATGATGGCCCCATAAAATGCTCCATATTTAAATATGCCCCATATAATCCTTCATAAAGGTTAATAATGGCCCCATAAGATGCTCCATAGACACATTTGCCCAATATACGGTAATGCTGCACAAATGCTGATTGTGGCCCCATAAGATTCTCCATGAAGATATTTGCCCCATATAATGCTGCACAAATGCTGATTATGGCCCCATAAGATGCTCCATAAAGATATTTGTCCCATATAGTGCTGCGCAAACGTTATGGCCCCATAGATGCTCCATACAGACACTTTACCAATATAGTACTGCACAAACGTTGATTATAGCCCCATAAGATGCTCCAACAGACACTTGCCCCATTTGCTGTTGCTGCGATAAAAAAAAATCACATACTCACCTCTCCGTCGCTCAGGCCCCCGACACTTTCAATAATCACCTGCTCCTCGTTCCGGCACCGCTCCATCTTCAGCATCTCCCGCACTGACGTTCAGGCAGAGGGTGCGCACTAACCACGTCACTGCGCCCTCTGACCTGAGCGTCACTGCAGAAGACGCTGAAGATGGAGCGGTGCCGGAACGAGGAGCAGGTGAATAATGCGCAGCGCTCCCCTCCCCGTTATACTCACCTGCTCCTGGTGCTGTCCACTCCCTGCTTCCCTGACGCCGCAGCTTCATTCTGTACTGAGCGGTCACCGTTACTGCTCATTACAGTAATGAATATGCGGCTCCACCCCTATGGGAGGTGGAGCAGCATATTCATTACTGTAACGAGTGGTACCATGTGACCGCTTAGTACAGTTAGAAGCATCAGCAGCGCCGGGGAACCAGGGACCTGCAGGGACTGTGCCAAGAGCAGGTGAGTATAATTAGACAACCCCCGCTCCCCCTCCCCTGCCAACCCCTGGGTATGACTCGAGTATAAGCCGAGAAAGGGACTTTCAGCCCCCAAAAATGGGCTGAAAATCTCCGCTTATACTCGAGTATATACGGTAATTGGTTTGTTTTATACATCCTGTGTGAATCATATTACATACAACAATTATGGAATCACAGGCCTTGGGGGATGTTTATTCAGTTGTTTAATTTTGTAGAAAAAAATCAGATCACAGACATGGCACAAAACTAAACTAATTTCCAATGGCAACTTCTGGCTTTAAGAAACACTAAAAGAAATCAAGAACAAAACATGTGGTAGTCGGCAATGGTTACTTTTTTTAACCAAGCATAGGGGAACATTTTGGGGTCACTCAATTATGAGGCGAAAAAATTGTGGAATCATGAAAAACACTCCAACACATCACTAGTATTTTGTTGCACCACCTCTGGCTTTTATAACAGCTTGCAGTCTCTGAGGCATGGACTTAATGAGTGTCACACAGGACTCTTCATCAACCTGGCTCCAACTTTCTCTGATTGCTGTTGCCAGATCAGCTTTGCAGGTTGGAGCCTTGTCATGGACCATTTTCTTCACCTTCCACCAAAGATTTTCTTTTGGATTGAGATCCAGACTATTTGCAGGCCATGACATTGACCTTGTGTCTTTTTTCAAGGAATGTTTTTACAGTTTTTGCTCTATGGCAGGATGCATTATCATCTTGAAAATGATTTCATCATCCCCAAACATCCTTTCAATTGATGGGATAAGAAAAGTGTCCAAAATATCAACATAAACTTGTGCATTTATTGAAGATATAATGACAGCCATCTCCCCAGTGCCTTTACCTGACATGCAGCCCAATATCATCAATGACTGTGGAAATTTGCATGTTCTCTTCAGGCAGTCATCTTTATAAATCTCATTGGAATGGCACGAAACAAAAGTTCCAGCATCATAACCTGCCCAATGCAGATTCGTGATTCATCACTGAATATGACTTTCATTCAGTCATTCACAGTCCACGATTGCTTTTCCTTAGCCCATTGTAACCTTGTTTTTTTCTGTTTAGGTGTTAATGATGGCTTTCATTTAGCTTTTCTGTATGTAAATCCCATTTCCTTTAGGCGGTTTCTTACAGTTCGGTCACAGACGTTGACTCCAGTTTCCTCCCATTCGATCCTCATTTGTTTTATTGTGCATTTCCTGTTTTGGAGACATACTGCTTTAAGTTTCCGCTCTTGACGCTTTGATGTCTTCCTTGGTCTACCAGTATGTTTGCCTTTAACAAGCTTCCCATGTTGATTGTATTTGGTCCAGATTTTAGACACAGCTGAGTGTGAACAACCAACATCTTTTGCAACATTGCGTGATGATTTACCCTCTCTTAAGAGTTTGATAATCCTCTGACATCTCTCGCTTTGGAGCCATGATTCATGTCAGACCACTTGGTGCAGCAGCTCCCCAAGGTGTGATCACTCCTTTTTAGATGCAGACTAACGAGCAGATCTAATTTGATACAGGTGTTATTTTTGTGAATGAAAATTTACAGGGTGATTCCATATATTTTTCCCTCAGAATTGAGTGACTCCATAATTTTTACCCTATGTTTGGTTAAAAAAAAATTAACCATTACGGACTACCACATATTTTTTGTTCTTGATTTCTTTTAGTGTTTCTTAAAGGCAGAAAGTTGCCATTTGAAATGACTTTAGTTTTGTGCCATGTCTGTGATCTGCTTTTTTTCTACAAAATAAAACTACTGAATGAACATCCTCCAAGGCCGCTGATTACATAACCTTTGTCAGGGGTTGTAGCTGTACTGAACCATCTTTTTGGATGATTTAGGACCAAATCAAAATTGAATTGTGATTTGGTTATAAATCAGCATAAGAGTTCAGAAGAAAAAATATAAGATTATGTTCCCACTTAGCAGAAAAGGCAAGCAGATAGGACATAGCACATGATTTTTGGAAATCTCATGCACACGATGCAAAAAATGTTCACAGCCTAAATTGACAAGCTGCAGCTTTGAGATCCATGGCCCGCAAGTTTATTCTGTGGATGCCAGTGTGAATTTCACCCTTTGCATCACAGAGGATGGCGACTTGTGTTTCTCCAGCTCTTTTGCAATGATATCTGCAGTGGTAAATCCTGTTGTGCATATCACTGTTCCATCTCCTCTGATGGAGGTTCACAGTAGAGATGCTACATGAGAACATAGCGTTAGATTTCCAGACGTTTCTGTCAGGCAAGCTCACTGACTGATTCGCAGATGACTCAGTTGACTATGTACTGTGATATACAGAGGCTGAAGAATCTGGTTATACATTTCTAACCTAAAAAAACCCAGTTCCAATGCTTTTTTCCTTTTATAGGTTAGTGATATAAAGTGTGTCCCTTTCATGCAGTCCAGGCGTCTGCCATTGCAGCAGATACAATCCTGCCCATGGAAGTTACTGATGGCAGTCACATGTTATAAATTCTGTCAACCAGAAGAGGTGTCCTCAGCACGTGACCGGAAGAATAACCTTTTATCGAGCTAGTATAGCAAAGCTATGTAACACACTGTCACCAGAAAATGTCCTAGAAGTCTGGTTTTCATGTTAAACCTAATTTAAGAATTTTTGGTGATATTTTATTTTTCCTAATTGGTATAGCTAGATCTAAATAAAAAAACGAATCCAGAAATCTAGTAATTTTCATTCATGTCTTTATAGTCCACTGACCCTTCCTATTCTGTAGAAATCACTTTTCAGTTGCCATCTCCTTATGCTAGCTGGCAGGATTGCGGTGAATAATATCCTCTATATATAGATCAGACAGGATCTCACTGTTCACAATGGGTGATGTCACAGCTCACATCCTTCCCCTGCACAATGACCTCTGCACAGGTCATAGAGCATGCCTAAAAACTCTCCTCTAGAAGTCAGACTATTGCTGCTTGTGGTGCGTATCACTGCTGTAACGCAGATCTCTAAATGCTGATAACTAGCTTCGTCAAGCTAACGCACTAATAGTGAATACAAAATGGGGTACAAGCATCATAATTCTTACAGTATAGCTGATGGGTTCCTGTTACGTGAATCTTTGTTATTGTGTGCATTTGTCAAATACATGATGAACATTTAATTTCTTAGATAATGACAGTTGTCAATTCTTCCCTTTTGTCATTGTGGTGCCTGGAATTTTCCGAAATGCATAATTCTTTAGCTTTATCATTTCTATGGGTTTGAACAAATGTTCCCTTTTCTGAATGGTTATTTCCCAGTGTTTGAGCTGTATAAACTAATCAATAGGACTGTGCTCTTCAATCCTTTACTTGTGAGTCTATTAGATGGAAATGAGACAGTAGACAACCTGAAGCAATCAATAAAAAATGCATTTTGCATAATTTGTGCAGAGCTATTGTTTGTTTTTTTTTTTAATGAGGATCTTTCACTAGTTTTAGCATGTTAAACTGGCCACATCTTGGACAAGTGCTGCAGAGCTGAGTAAAAAAAAAAAATAGGGGTTTTATTTTCTCAGCTATTAGCTAGTAAAGTTTAGGTCATCATTTATGATTAGTCAAGTGGGCTGTACCAGAGATTTGATAAACTTCTTCCTCTGCATGATTTTGACCAATCGTAAGCTGGCAGCAAAATACATGGGGAATAAAGAGAAACAATCTTATTTTCCAGTGGTGTGTATTGTTAGCCCCTTAACCCCTTCACCCCAAAGCCTGTTTTCACCTAAGTGACAGGGCCAATTTTTACAATTCTGACCACTGTCACTTTATGAGGTCATAACTCTGAAACGCTTCAACGGATCCTGGTGATTCTGACACTGTTTTCTCGTGACATATTGTACTTCATGATGGTGGTAAAACTTCTTCGATATGACTTGCATTTATTTGTGAAAAAAACAAAAATTTGTCGGAAATTATGAAAATTTAGCAATTTTCAAACTCTTAGTTTTTATGCCCTTAAATTAGAGAGTTATATCACATAATAAAGTTAATAAATAACATTTCCCACATGTCTGCTTTACATCAGCACAATTTTGGAAACATAATTTTTTTTTGTTAGGACGTTATAAGGGTTAAAAGTTGACCAGCAATTTCTCATTTTTGCAACAAAATTTGCAAAACCATTTTTTTACGGACCACCTCACACTTGAAGTGACTTTGAGGGATCTATATGACAGAAAATGCCCAAAAGTGACACCATTCTAAAAACTGCACCCCTCAAGGTACTCGAAACCACATTCAAAAAGTTTATTAACCCTTCAGGTGCTTCACAGGAATTTTTTGAATGTTTAAAAAAAATTGGTAGGAATTGGTTGGCTGTGTAAATTTAGAAACTAATCCGCAGCATTGCACGCTTGGCGATTCCAAGCGCTGTGGATTAGACAGGGGTGGAAAGAGATGATTTGCATAGCTCCGCCTACTGCAAAGGATTCTGGGTAAACCTGCTATTCTTTGTATTATGCTGCTTGCAAGTACTTTCCGTTTCAGGAAAGCATCCACTATGTATTTCCTTTAAGTAGAGGGCTTTTCGGTCTCTTTCGTCCCGCTACATTTAGCCCAACTTGGGTCTCTCCCTAAGGTGGCTAGCATGTATGTATCGCTTGCTCACCGAGCCCCACTCCATACAGCCAACCAATTCCAGCCCTGTGCTGATGAGGGCCTAAAGCCCGAAACACGTGTCCACAGGTAGGAATTGGTTGGCTGTGTAAATTTAGAAACTAATCCGCAGCATTGCACGCTTGGCGATTCCAAGCGCTGTGGATTAGACAGGGGTGGAAAGAGATGATTTGCATAGCTCCGCCTACTGCAAAGGATTCTGGGTAAACCTGCTATTCTTTGTATTATGCTGCTTGCAAGTACTTTCCGTTTCAGGAAAGCATCCACTATGTATTTCCTTTAAGTAGAGGGCTTTTCGGTCTCTTTCGTCCCGCTACATTTAGCCCAACTTGGGTCTCTGTTGTGAATTCTGTGGTCACAAGTGGTATTGCAGTCTCTGGGCGTCCTCCCTCAGGTGTTTTGGTGAGCTCGTTGGCTGCCTTGCTATTTAGCTCCACCTGAGTCTGTCTTCCTTGCTCCTTGTCAATGTTCCAGTGTTGGATCTGAGCTACTGCATCTTTCCTTGGGCCTGCTGCTCTGCTAGATAAGTGCTTCTAGTTTGTTTTCTGTTTTTTCTGTCCAGCTTGTTATTATCTTTTGCTGGAAGCTCTGAGAAGCAAAGGGGTGCACCGCCGTGCTGTTAGTTCGGCACGGTGGGTCTTTTTTGCCCCTTTGCGTGGTTTTCGTTTTAGGGTTTTTTGTAGACTGCATAGTTCTCTTTGCTATCCTCGCTCTGTCTAGAATATCGGGCCTCACTTTGCTGAATCTATTTCATTCCTACGTTTGTCTTTTCATCTTGCTAACAGTCATTATATGTGGGGGGCTGCCTATTCCTTTGGGGTATTTCTCTGAGGTAAGTCAGGCTTGTATTTCTATCTTCAGGCTAGTCAGCTCCTCAGGCAGTGCCGAGTTGCATAGGTAGTGATAGGCGCAATCCACTGCTGCTTCCAGTTGTGTGAGGACAGTTCAGGTACTGCAGTCTACAGAGATTCCACGTCTCAGAGCTCGTCCTATTGTTTTGGGTTTTTGCCAGATCTCTGTATGTGCGCTGATTACTGCACGCTGTGTTGCCTGATTGCCAGCCATAACAGTACAAGGAGCCAATTCAATGATTTCCAATAGAGGGAAAAAAGAAATCCTGACATCATTTTTTTTTCTTAGCTCTGTCTTCAGTCTTTTTTTTCCCCTAGACATTAGAGTGCTTCAGGACACAGCTGTGGACATGGATATTCAGGCTCTGTGCTCCTCAATGGATAATCTCGTTGTAAATGTACAAAAGATTCAAGATACTATTGATCAGAAATCGATGCTAGAACCAAGAATTCCGATTCCTGATTTGTTTTTTGGTGACAGAACTAAGTTCCTGAGCTTCAGAAATAATTGTAAGCTATTTTTGGCCTTGAAACCTCATTCTTCTGGTAATCCTATTCAACAGGTTTTGATTATTATTTCTTTTTTGCGCGGCGACCCACAGGACTGGGCGTTTTCTCTTGCACCAGGAGATTCTGCATTGAGTAATATTGATGCATTTTTCCAGGCGCTGGGATTGCTTTACGATGAGCCTAATTCAGTGGATCAAGCTGAGAAAAATCTGCTGGCTTTATGCCAGGGTCAGGATGATGTAGAACTATATTGTCAGAAATTTAGAAAATGGTCAGTACTCACTCTGTGGAATGAATCTGCACTAGCGGCTTTGTTCAGAAAGGGTCTCTCTGAAGCTCTTAAGGATGTAATGGTGGGATTTCCTATGCCTGCTGGTTTGAATGAGTCTATGTCCTTGGCCATTCAGATCGGTCGTCGCTTGCGCGAGCGTAAATCTGTGCACCATCTGGCGGTATTGTCTGAGAGTAAGCCTGAGCCTATGCAGTGCAACAGGACTATGACTAAAGTAGAACGGCACGAACACAGACGTCTGAACAGACTGTGTTTCTATTGTGGTGATTCTACTCATGCTATTTCTAATTGTCCTAAACGCACTAGGCGGTTCGATAGCTCTGCCGTTATTGGTACTGTACAGTCCAAATTCCTTTTGTCCATTACCTTAATGTGCTCTTTGTCATCATATTCTGTCATGGCGTTTGTGGATTCAGGCGCTGCCCTGAATCTGATGGATTTGGATTATGCTAAACGTTGTGGATTTTTCTTGGAGCCTTTGCGGTGTCCTATTCCGTTGAGAGGAATTGATGCTACACCTCTGGCCAAGAATAAGCCTCAGTACTGGGCCCAGCTGACCATGTGCATGGCTCCTGCACATCAGGAAGTTATTCGCTTTTTGGTACTGCATAATTTGCATGATGTGGTCGTGTTGGGGTTGCCATGGCTACAAACCCATAATCCAGTATTGGATTGGAACTCTATGTCGGTAACCAGCTGGGGTTGTCAGGGAGTACATGGTGATGTTCCATTTTTGTCTATTTCGTCATCCATTCCTTCTGACATCCCAGAGTTCTTGTCGGACTTTCAGGATGTATTTGAAGAGTCCAAGTCTGATGCCCTTCCTCCGCATAGGAATTGTGATTGTGCTATCGATTTGATTCCTGGTAGTAAATTCCCTAAGGGTCGTTTATTTAATTTGTCCGTACCTGAACACACCGCTATGCGCAGTTATGTGAAGGAGTCCCTGGAGAAGGGACATATTCGCCCATCGTCGTCACCATTGGGAGCAGGGTTCTTTTTTGTAGCCAAGAAGGATGGTTCGCTAAGACCGTGTATTGATTACCGCCTTCTTAATAAGATCACTGTTAAGTTTCAGTATCCCTTGCCATTGATTTCTGACTTGTTTGCTCGGATTAAGGGGGCTAGTTGGTTTACTAAGATTGATCTTCGTGGTGCGTATAATCTGGTGAGAATCAGGCAGGGAGATGAATGGAAAACGGCATTTAATACGCCCGAGGGTCATTTTGAGTATCTGGTGATGCCGTTCGGACTTGCCAATGCTCCATCTGTTTTTCAGTCTTTTATGCATGACATTTTTCGTGAGTATCTGGATAAATTCTTGATTGTTTACTTGGATGACATTTTGATCTTCTCAGATGATTGGGAGTCTCATGTAAAGCAAGTCAGAATGGTTTTCCAGGTACTGCGTGCTAATTCCTTGTTTGTGAAGGGATCAAAGTGTCTCTTCGGTGTGCAGAAAGTTTCATTTTTGGGGTTCATCTTTTCCCCTTCTACTATCGAGATGGATCCGGTTAAGGTTCAGGCCATCCAGGATTGGACTCAGCCGACATCTCTAAAAAGTTTGCAGAAATTCCTGGGCTTTGCTAATTTTTATCGTCGCTTCATCTGTAATTTTTCTAGCATTGCCAGACCATTGACCGATTTGACCAAGAAGGGTGCTGATTTGGTTAATTGGTCTTCTGCTGCCGTGGAAGCTTTTCAGGAGTTGAAGCGTCGTTTTTGCTGTGCCCCTGTGTTGTGTCAACCTGATGTTTCTCTTCCGTTCCAGGTCGAGGTTGATGCTTCTGAGATTGGTGCAGGGGCGGTTTTGTCACAGAGAGGTTCTGGTTGCTCAGTGTTCAAACCATGTGCTTTCTTTTCCAGGAAATTTTCTGCTGCTGAGCGTAATTATGATGTGGGCAACCGAGAGTTGCTGGCCATGAAGTGGGCATTCGAGGAGTGGCGTCATTGGCTTGAGGGTGCTAAGCATCGCGTGGTGGTTTTGACTGATCATAAGAACCTTACTTATCTTGAGTCTGCCAAGCGCTTGAATCCTAGACAGGCCCGTTGGTCGTTATTTTTTGCTCGTTTTGATTTTGTGATTTCATACCTTCCGGGCTCTAAAAATGTGAAGGCGGATGCTCTGTCTAGGAGTTTTGTGCCCGACTCTCCGGGGTTATCTGAGCCGGCGAGTATCCTCAAGGAAGGAGTCATTGTGTCTGCCATCTCCCCTGATTTGCGGAGAGTGTTGCAGAAATTTCAGGCTAATAAACCTGATCGTTGTCCGGCCGAGAAACTGTTCGTCCCTGATAGGTGGACTAGTAAAGTTATCTCTGAACTTCATTGTTCGGTGCTGGCCGGTCATCCAGGAATCTTTGGTACCAGGGAGTTGGTTGCTAGATCCTTTTGGTGGCCGTCTCTGTCGCGGGATGTGCGTGCTTTTGTGCAGTCCTGTGGAATTTGTGCTAGGGCTAAGCCCTGCTGTTCACGTGCCAGTGGGTTGCTTTTGCCCTTGCCGGTCCCGAAGAGGCCTTGGACACATATTTCGATGGATTTCATTTCTGACCTTCCCGTTTCTCAAAAGATGTCTGTCATTTGGGTGGTCTGTGATCGCTTTTCTAAAATGGTCCATCTGGTGCCCTTGGTTAAATTGCCTTCCTCCTCTGATTTGGTGCCTTTGTTCTTCCAGCATGTGGTTCGTTTGCATGGCATTCCTGAGAATATTGTTTCTGACAGAGGTTCCCAGTTTGTCTCAAGGTTCTGGCGAGCCTTTTGTGGTAGGATGGGCATTGACCTATCTTTTTCCTCGGCCTTCCATCCTCAGACTAATGGCCAGACCGAACGAACCAATCAGACCTTGGAAACATATCTGAGATGTTTTGTTTCCGCTGACCAGGATGATTGGGTGTCATTTTTGCCGTTGGCTGAGTTCGCCCTTAATAATCGGGCCAGCTCGGCTACCTTGGTCTCTCCATTTTTCTGCAATTCTGGGTTCCATCCTCGTTTCTCTTCAGGACAGGTTGAGTCTTCGGACTGTCCTGGTGTGGATTATGTGGTGGACAGGTTGCAGCAGATCTGGACTCAGGTAGTGGACAATTTGACCTTGTCCCAGGAGAAGGCTCAGCTTTTCGCTAATCGCAGACGCCGTGTGGGACCCCGACTTCGTGTTGGGGATCTGGTTTGGTTATCTTCTCGTCATATACCTATGAAGGTTTCCTCTCCTAAATTTAAACCTCGTTTTATTGGTCCGTATAGGATTTCTGAGATTCTCAATCCGGTGTCTTTTCGTCTGACCCTCCCAGACTCCTTTTCCATACATAATGTATTCCATAGGTCGTTGTTGAGGAGATACGTGGCACCTATGGTTCCATCTGTGGAGCCTCCTGCCCCTGTTTTGGTGGAGGGGGAATTGGAGTATATTGTGGAGAAGATTTTGGATTCTCGTGTCTCTAGACGGAAACTCCAGTATCTGGTCAAATGGAAGGGTTATGCTCAGGAAGATAATTCCTGGGTTTTTGCCTCTGATGTCCATGCCCCAGATCTTGTTCGTGCCTTTCATGTGGCTCATCCTGGTTGGCCTGGGGGTTCTGGTGAGGGTTCGGTGACCCCTCCTCAAGGGGGGGGTACTGTTGTGAATTCTGTGGTCACAAGTGGTATTGCAGTCTCTGGGCGTCCTCCCTCAGGTGTTTTGGTGAGCTCGTTGGCTGCCTTGCTATTTAGCTCCACCTGAGTCTGTCTTCCTTGCTCCTTGTCAATGTTCCAGTGTTGGATCTGAGCTACTGCATCTTTCCTTGGGCCTGCTGCTCTGCTAGATAAGTGCTTCTAGTTTGTTTTCTGTTTTTTCTGTCCAGCTTGTTATTATCTTTTGCTGGAAGCTCTGAGAAGCAAAGGGGTGCACCGCCGTGCTGTTAGTTCGGCACGGTGGGTCTTTTTTGCCCCTTTGCGTGGTTTTCGTTTTAGGGTTTTTTGTAGACTGCATAGTTCTCTTTGCTATCCTCGCTCTGTCTAGAATATCGGGCCTCACTTTGCTGAATCTATTTCATTCCTACGTTTGTCTTTTCATCTTGCTAACAGTCATTATATGTGGGGGGCTGCCTATTCCTTTGGGGTATTTCTCTGAGGTAAGTCAGGCTTGTATTTCTATCTTCAGGCTAGTCAGCTCCTCAGGCAGTGCCGAGTTGCATAGGTAGTGATAGGCGCAATCCACTGCTGCTTCCAGTTGTGTGAGGACAGTTCAGGTACTGCAGTCTACAGAGATTCCACGTCTCAGAGCTCGTCCTATTGTTTTGGGTTTTTGCCAGATCTCTGTATGTGCGCTGATTACTGCACGCTGTGTTGCCTGATTGCCAGCCATAACAGGTCTCTCCCTAAGGTGGCTAGCATGTATGTATCGCTTGCTCACCGAGCCCCACTCCATACAGCCAACCAATTCCAGCCCTGTGCTGATGAGGGCCTAAAGCCCGAAACACGTGTCCACAGGTAGGAATTGGTTGGCTGTGTAAATTTAGAAACTAATCCGCAGCATTGCACGCTTGGCGATTCCAAGCGCTGTGGATTAGACAGGGGTGGAAAGAGATGATTTGCATAGCTCCGCCTACTGCAAAGGATTCTGGGTAAACCTGCTATTCTTTGTATTATGCTGCTTGCAAGTACTTTCCGTTTCAGGAAAGCATCCACTATGTATTTCCTTTAAGTAGAGGGCTTTTCGGTCTCTTTCGTCCCGCTACATTTAGCCCAACTTGGGTCTCTCCCTAAGGTGGCTAGCATGTATGTAAAAAAAATTGAACATTTAACTTTTTTTTTCACAAAATTTTTACTTCAGGTCCAATTTGTTTCATTTTACCAAGGGTAACAGGAGAAATTGGACCACAAAAGTCGTTGTACAATTTGTCCTGAGTACGCCGATACCCCATATGTGGGGGTAAACCACTGTTTGGGCACATGGCAGAGCTTGGAAGGGAAGGAGCGCCATTTGACTTTTCAATGCAAGATTTGCTGGAATTGAGATCGGAGCCCATGTCACGATTGGAGAGCCCCTGATGTGCCTAAACAGTGGAAACCCCCACAAGTGACACCATTTTGGAAAGTAGACCCCCTAAGGAACTAATCTAGATGTGTGGTGAGCACTTTGAACCTCCAAGTGCTTCACAGAAGTTTATAATGTAGAGCCGTAAAAAAAATGTTATATTAATTTTCACAAAAAATGATCTTTTTGCCCCAAATTTTTTATTTTCCCAAGGGTAACAGGATAAATTGGACCCCAAAAGTTGTTGTGCAATTTGTCCTGAGTACGTCGATACTTCATATATGGGGATAAACCACTGTTTGAGCGCATGGCAGAGCTCGGAAGGGAAGGAGTGCCATTTGACTTTTCAATGCAAAATTGGCTGGAATTGAGATCGGACGCCATGTCGCATTTGGAGAGCCCCTGACGTGCCTTAACAGTGGAAACCCCCCACAAGTGACCCCATTTTGGAAAGAAGACCCCCTAAGGAACTTATCTAGATGTGTGGTGAGCACTTTTAACCCCCAATTGTTTCACTAAAGTTTAGAATGTAGCATTGTGAAAATTAAAAAATCATTTTTTCTTTCCACAAAATGATGTTTTAGCCCGCAATTTTTTTTTTCCCAAGGGTAACAGGAGAAATTGGACCACAAATGTTATTGTCCAATTTGTCCTGAGTACGCTGATACCCCACATGTGGGGGGGAACCACCGTTTGAGTGCATGGCAGAGCTCGGAAGGGAAGGAGCACCGTTTGAAATGCAGACTTAGATGGAATGGACTGCAGGTGTCATGTTGCATTTGCAGAGCCCCTGATGTACCTAAACAGTAGAAACCCACCACAAGTGACCCCATATTGGAAACTAGACCCCCCAAGGAACTTATCTAGATGTGTTGTGAGAGCTTTGAACCAACAAGTGTTTCACTACAGTTTATAACGCAGAGCCGTGAAAATAAAAAATATTTTTTTTTCCACGAAAATGATATTTTATCCCCTATGTTTTTATTTTCCCAAGGGTAACAGGACAAATTGGACCCCAAAAGTTGTTGTCCAACTTGTCCTGAGAACGCTGATACCCCATATGTTGGGGGGAACCACTGTTTGGGCACACAGGAGAACTCGGAAGGGAAGGAGCACTGTTTTACTTTTTCAAAGCAGAATTGGCTGGAATTGAGATCGGACGCCATGTCGCTTTTGGAGAGCCCCTGATGTGCCTAAACAGTGGAAACCCCCAATTATAACTGAAACCCTAACCCCAACCCTAACCCTAGCCCTAACCCTAATCCCAACCCTAGCCCTAACCCTAGCCCTAATGGGAAAATGGAAATAAATACGTTTTTTTTACATTTTATTATTTTTCCCTAACTAAGGGGGTGATGAAGGGGGGTTTGATTTACTTTTATAGCGTTTTTTTGGCGGATTTTTATGATTGGCAGCCGTCACACACTAAAAGACGCTTTTTATTGCAAAAAATAGTTTTTGCATCACCACATTTTGAGAGCTATAATTTATCCATATTTTGGCCCACAGAGTCATGTGAGGTCTTGTTTTTTGCGGGACGAGTTGACGTTTTTATTGGTAACATTTTCGGGCAGATGACATTTTTTGATCACTTTTTATTCCGATTTTTGGGAGGCGGAATGAACAAAAACCAGCTATTCATGAATTTCTTTTAGGGGGGGGCGTTTATACCGTTCCACGTGTGGTAAAATGGATAAAGCAGTTTTATTCTTCAGGTCAGTACGATTACAGCGATACCTCATTTATGTAATTTTTTTTATGTTTTGGCGCTTTTACACAATAAAAACTATTTTATATAAAAAAATAATTGTTTTTGCATCGCATTATTCTGAGAGCTATAACTTTTTTATTTTTCTGCTGATGATGCTGTATGGCGGCTTTTTTTTTGCGGGACAAGATGAAGTTTTCAGCGGTACCATGGTTATTTATATCCGTCGTTTTGATCGCGTGTTATTCCACTTTTTGTTCGCCTGTATGATAATAAAGCAATGTTTTTTGCCTTGTTTTTTTTTTTTTTTTTTTGCGGTGTTCACTGAAGGGGTTAACTAGTGGGATAGTTTTACAGAGCGGGTCGTTACGGACGCGGCGATACCAAATATGTGTACAATTATTGTTTTGTTTTGTTTTTTACATAAATAAATGGATTTATTGGGAAATGTTTTTTTTTTTTATTATTTGGGGATTTTTTTTTTTTTTTTTTTTACACATTCTATTTTTTTTTTTTTTTTTTTTTGAACTTTCTACCATTGTCCCAGGGTGGGACATCACTCTATTAGATCAGATCGTTGATCTGACAGTGTGCATAGCACAGTGTCAGATCAACGATCTGACATGCAGTTTAGCTGGCTTTCCAGCGCCTGATCTCAGCAGGCGCCGGCTAGCCAGGTCACTTCATGACCCGGAAGGAGTCCGGCGGCCATCTTGGATCCGGGGACTCCTTCCGGGTCACCGGAGCAACGCGATCTCATTGTGTTGCTCCGGTGGGAGAGCGCAGGGAGCCCCCGTCCCTGCGCGATCCCCCTCTATGCCGCTGTCACTACTGACAGCGGCATCAGAGGGGTTAAATGCCCGCGATCGGCGATAGCGCCGATCGTGGGCATTGCTGCGGGGTGTCAGCTGTCATATACAGCTGACACCCGCACCCGATCACCGCGGCGCTCAGCGCGAGACCGCGGTGATCGGTGCGCCGTACTAGTACTGCTGCTGGCACAAATGCAGTGCCGGCAGCGCAGTACTAGTACGGCGCATGGCGCGAAGGGGTTAATGATAGACAGCCCTAATCTTTGTAGAGGACCGCAAAGGCTAATGTGATTACAAACAGTGTGAGTACAACATTTCCTCCTTTCATTTCCCGTCACACACACTGACTGCTATGGGATGAAAGCTAAAAGTATTTGTAATTATAATCAGCTCTGATGTATTCCTCCCCCCATTCCGACTGCTGAGAGATGGAAAAGGGAAATAATTCGGCTCTGCAGCCACTGTTCCATTGTGGTCTTCTTTAACATGCTCATACTCGTGAACTTGAACGAATGGTGCTTCTTTTCTAATTTCCTTTGTCATTTTTCCTTAGCGACCCCCCTTTTTTATTTAATCCTAGGCAACCCTTTTAACTAGGTTCCTTTTGTATTTCTATATTTATTAGAAAGACTAAAGGCTCCCATACACATTAGATGAAAGTGGGTTGAACCTGCCAGTTTACCCTTTCCCTCCACGTTGAAAACTCGTGAACGATTGAACAAGCCAAGTACTTGTGTATGGGGGAGTCGGAGAGGAAGCTGTCTGCCACATCCATCTCGTGTGTGGTCAGCTGGGTTATGCTGTAGTTGTCTAATGGCTGACCTTGGATGGAAGGATGACCCGAGTTTTTACCACTCTATATGTGGTGCAGCCCAATTGTCCACTGAGCTAAATGATCCAGTTTTATTTTTGTTTGCTCGCTTTGGCTGTGATACAATACTGAGAGGCAAGGTGATTTCCCCCCCCCCCTCTCTCCATATATCTGCGGAATTATTATTTGAGCTGATAGACTTACGGTGCTAAGTCACAAGTCTACAAGCCAATCTAGTATAATCAATATATTGCCTTGTTCCCAGGCTTGGTAAGGCATAGTAGCATCATTTTCTGATGGTGGAAAACTTATCACATAAGTCAGAAGGCCTTAAAAAGAGACAGCGCTTTGGTTGGGACTATACATTTGAGAACGCATTAATACATTTTTCTTCCTCTTTATGTGTACTGGGGCCATTATTTGGCTTGTGCATTGTGCAAGGAGTTTGTTCTACACAACAGGAAGCAAGAAAGCGCCTTCTACTTCCCAGGAAGTGGTGACCAACACAACTACTGCTCTAAATTTTAAAGGCTTTGCAGCGCTATGATAGGTCCTCAATGTTAGATTGATGGTGGTCCGGCAGTCCCTCAACTGGCTGCTTCCCGATCCAGCTGTGCGGATCTAAAGAGTGTATGTAGTGGAACACCTCCACACTGTTCAGTGTCCACTGCCGGATTGGAGGATCCTCTCTTTTAGAACAGGAGGGGATCTGCAGTACCTGATGCTGGAGCTGGTTCGCACATGGTTTACATCTGGGTGAGTGCTAGACCCCCACTGATCAATATCATAGTACTGGGAAAACAAATCCGTATTGATTGGGACTCCGTTGAGTGATTACAATGTCTGTACTCCGCTATAGAATGTTGTCACTATGTAATCATTAGGAAATGAAACACGCTGAACAGCCATTAGCTTATGAACAAACAATAAGTTATGATCTCCTAACTGGAGCGCTAATAAGAATAGTGGTGGTCATTGTAATTGTGTCTTGTATGGTCTCTCTGGATGAATGCTTACATGTTGCATGCACACGGAATACAGTCATGTACTGACATTGTATTTCTTTCTTTCTAGCGCCATGGATTTTCCTGGACATTTTGAACAGACGTTTCAGCAGCTCAATTTCCAGCGTCTCCAGGGCCAGCTCTGTGATTGTGTGATTGTAGTGGGCACTAGACATTTTAAAGCTCATCGCTCGGTGCTGGCTGCCTGCAGTACTCATTTCCGCGCTCTGTTCACTGTGGCAGAGGGTGACCAGAGTATGAACATGATCCAGCTGGACAGCGAGGTGGTGACATCTGAAGCCTTCGCTGCACTGCTTGATATGATGTATACATCCACTCTTATGCTTGGAGAGAGTAACGTGATGGATGTTCTTCTGGCAGCATCTCACCTCCACCTGAATTCCGTAGTGAAAGCATGTAAGCACTATCTGACTACAAGGACACTGCCCATGTCTTCTCCCAATGACAGATCGCAGGAGCAGAGTGCAAGGATGCAGAGGTCTTTCATGCTTCAGCAACTGGGCTTGAGCATTGTTAGCTCTGCCTTAAATTCCAGTCAGGGTAATGAAGATCAGTCACAGCAGCAACAGAGTTCGATGAGTTCCTCAGGGCGGAACAATATGGTGGAGCAGAGGGCCACCTTTCCAATCAGAAGGCTTCATAAAAGAAAGCAGACCTCTGAAGAGAGGGCTCGACAGCGCATGAGGACCTCCATTGAAGAGTGCCTCATAACAGATGTTACCAATGAAGGCGTACAGTCGATGGTTAATTCTCGTGAAGAATACTTTTCTCCTGATTCTATGAAAATGACAGACCACATGAAATCTGATTCCGCCGCTGACAACCAGGATGATGGCGCTATCATATTTGATCAGTCATACAGTAACCAAGAAGACACACAAGTGCCTAGTCAGTCTGACAATGGTGGGGAAAATATTATTTCAATGGCATCCCAGTCAACGTCTCTAGAAACCGGCTATGGTCAGGAGTCGTCTTGTGAAAAAACTATATATACTTCTGAAACTCATGACATCACAATAGATGAAAAAGACCACATGAGAGTTATTGTCAAATCTGAGCCTTTGAGCTCCCCAGAGCCTCAAGATGAGGTCAGTGATGTCACATCCCAAGCAGAGGGAAGCGAACCTGTTGAAGTGGAGGGTGTTGCAGGTGGTGAAAAGATTGAACTGAGTCCAGAAAGCAGTGATCGTAGTTTCTCTGACCCTCAGTCTAGTACCGATAGGGTGGGAGATATCCATATTTTAGATGTCACTGCCACCTTAGAGCACAAATCCTCTTTTAGTATTTCAAATTTTCTGAATAAGAACAGAAATGGAAACCTCAGCTTAAGTCAGAACAGCGATGATAACATTCCCAATACAACCAGTGATTGTCGAATGGATGGAGAGGTGTCCTATCTTGTCAGCCCCGAGTCCGGACCCAGTGGGCATTCTTCTAATGTTATGTCTCACATGGATAATCCTTTTGGTGATGGCCCTGATTCTCATTTTGCTCGCCCTATGCAGGATGTCATGACTATGCCGTGTGTTCAGTCCTCTAACTACCGTGGAAATGATCCATTTGGAATGGAATTCCCAAGGTCTGGATTAGGACTTCACTCTATGTCAAGGTCTATAATGGGAAGTGTTAGGGGCCGCGCTTTTAACTTTCCAAATTATCGTCGAATTGCCCCCAAAATGCCTATTGTTACATCAGTTCGGAGCACTCAACTACAGGATAATCCTTCCAATTCGCAACTTATGATGAATGGGTCAAATTCATCTTATGAAAATGGGAACACTTCTCAACAGGGTCCACCACAGTTGACAAGGGCTTCTGCGGATGTTCTCTCCAAGTGCAAGAAAGCGCTCTCCGAGCATAATGTGCTGGTGGTAGAGGGTGCTCGCAAATATGCGTGTAAAATATGTTGTAAAACTTTCCTGACTTTAACAGACTGTAAAAAGCACATCCGTGTACATACTGGCGAGAAACCGTATGCCTGCCTGAAATGTGGAAAACGCTTTAGTCAATCCAGCCATTTATATAAGCATTCCAAAACTACTTGCCTAAGGTGGCAAAACAGTAACCTTCCGACGACGTTGCTTTAACTTTAGCACTACTTCTCCAAAAACTCTCCAAGACCAATCAATATCATGTTGTAATGTAGCAGCATTTCCTTGTACTTAAGTAGAGAGACTCAGCGTGTGTTGTGAATGAAGAAGCTAATGACTTTTGGATGAAGTATATGGTCTTGGAAGGGGGAAATGCTTTCAGATAGATATTTAACCTCAATGTTCTGAGGTGCAAGTATTTCATTTGGTTATGTATGTTTTATGTCCAATGATAACTGAATACTAACTTTCTGTTTTACTAGGCATTTCTGTACAACTGTGTAAACACAATGCAGTATCTTGCATTTTTATTCCTATTTGGTAAGTATTGTTTCCTACCTTCAAGTAAATTATTGAAAACATAAGTTTTTCAATGGAAAACAATATTTAAATCTTGCCAATAAAGGATCTCCATCGCCAGTTCTTGTATCCTGTTGTGCCTATGTGGCTTCTGGGTATTCTTCTGCACTTTTTTTTCCTACTGACTTGATACCAATTCTTTTTTAGAATAAATGAGTGACAACGGGGACTAGAAATCAACTTTATCTTCTCCTGATGAAAGTCTGCAGACTGTGACTCTAAATCCTTACACCGTGCACACCGCATGCTGTCAGGATTCTCCAGTGATGTCGGTGAGAGCAGGTGGTCACGTGACCACGAATGTGATTTACATTGTACTGCAAATATTCCAAGTAGACCTGCCTGGCTTCACTCTGTTCACATGAATTGAGCAAGACTGAGCTCCTCCTATCAACACTTGATTGTATACTTGTGGTCACGTGATAACCTGCTCTCACCAGCAACGCCAGAGAATCATGACAATGTGCGGCGGTGAGCACACTGTTAGGGTATGTGCACACGTTGCGAATTTTGCTGCGAAGCGCAGCGGATCTGCAGCTGCGGGTCCGCAGCAGTTTTCCATAAGTTTACAGTATCATGTAAACCTATGGAAAACGGAAACCGATGCAGAAAAGAAACGCGCGGAAACCATTCCGCAGCATGTCAATTCTTTGTGCGGATTCTGCAGCGGTTTACAACTGCTCCATAATAGGAATCCGCACTAAATTCGCATAAAATCCGCGGTAATTCCGCAGTAAATCCGCAGGTAAAACGCAGTGCCTTTTACCTGCGGATTTATCAAATCCGCTGCGGAAAAATCCGCAGACCTCTAGAATACGTGTGCACATAGCCTAAGGTTTCAGAAATCTGCAGTCTCTGTGACTACGTACCTTCATCAGAAGTCTGTACAACCCCGTTAAAGAGGTTTTCTTCTGCTTTAGACAGTCTCTGCTTGTTACAAGAGTCCTTTTGATAGAAATTATATCACAAGTGTCTCTCCCTTGGAGGAACACTAGTAAACTTCAAATCTGCTGAAATCCTTTGCACTAATGATCTGTTTGCACAGACCAACTGGCGATAAACATTAAAACCGGAAGACTGGGGTAAACGGTGCACAGTGAACCATCAGTAATAATTCTTTTATTGCACATTGTGCTGTAGTTCTCTGCAGTGTGAGGTTTTTTTCTTACCTTGGACCATGCTCTGTCGAGATCGGTGATCTTTTGTGCTGCACAAAAAAATCATTTCATCCAATGAAGGCAGTCTGTTGCTCGTTCATCGGGTGCCTGTTTACACCGCAAGATAATTGTTAAACGATCTTTAACCCCTTAGTGACAGAGCCAATTTGGTACTTAATGACCGAGCCAATTTTTGCAATTCTGACCACTGTCACTTTATGAGGTTATAACTCTGGAACGCTTCAACGGATCCCGCTGATTCTGAGATTGTTTTTTCGTGACATATTGTACTTCATGTTAGTGGTAACATTTCTTCGATATTACTTGCGATTATTTATGAAAAAAACGGAAATATGGCGAAAATTTTTAAAATTTTGCAATTTTCAACTTTGTATTTTTATGCCCTTAAATCAGAGAGATATGTCACGAAAAATAGTTAAATAACATTTCCCACATGTCTACTTTACATCAGCACAATTTTGGAAACAAAATTTTTTTTTTGTTAGGGAGTTATAAGGGTTAAAAGTTGACCAGCAATTTCTCATTTTTACAACACCATTTTTTTTTAGGGACCACATCACATTTGAAGTCATTTTGAGGGGTCTATGATAGAAAATACCCAAGTGTGACACCATTCTAAAAACTACACCCCTCAAGGTTCTCAAAACCACATTCAAGAAGTTTGTTAACCCTTTACGTGCTTCACAGGAACTGAAACAATGTGGAAGGAAAAAATGAACATTTAACTTTTTTTTGCAAACATCTTAATTCAGAACCATTTTTTTTATTTTCACAAGTGTAAAAACAGAAATGTAACCATAAATTTTGTTATGCAATTTCTCCTGAATACGACAATACCCCATATGTGGGGGTAAACCACTTTTTGGGCGCACCGCAGAACTTAGAAGTGAAGGAGCGCCGTTTGACTTTTTCAATGCAGAATTGGCTGGAATTGAGATCGGACGCCATGACACGTTTAGAGAGCCCCTGATGTGCCTAAACAGTGGAAACCCCCCACAAGTGACACCATTTTGGAAACTAGATCCCTTAAGGAACTTATCTAGATGTGTGGTGAGCACTTTGAACCCCCAAGTGCTTCACAGAAGTTTATAACGTAGAGCCGTGAAAATAAAAAATCGCTTTTGTTTATACAAAAATGATCTTTTCGCCCACAAATTCTTATTTTCACAAGGGTAACAGGAGAAATTAGACCACAAAAGTTGTTGTGCGATTTCTCCTGAATACGTCGATACCCCATATGTGAGGGTAAACCACTGTTTGGGCGCACCGCAGAGCTTGGAAGTGAAGGAGCGCCGTTTTACTTTTTCAATGTAGAATTGGCTGGAATTGAGATTGGACGCCATGTCGTGTTTGGAGAGCTTCTGATGTGCCTAAACAGTGGAAACCCCCCACAAGTGACCCCATTTTGGAAACTAGACCCCTTAAGGAACATATCTAGATGTGTGGTGAGCACTTTGAACCCCCATGTGCTTCACAGAAGTTTATAATGTAGAGCCGTGAAAAAAAAAATCGCATTTTTTCTACAAAAATGATCTTTTTGCCCACAAATTTTTATTTTCACAAGGGTAACAGGAGAAATTAGACCACTAAAGTTGTTGGGCAATTTCTCCTGAGTACGTCGATACCCAATATGTGGGGGTAAACCACTGTTTGGGCGCACCGCAGAGCTTGGAAGAGAAAGAGTGCCGTTTTACTTTTTCAATGTAGAATTGGCTGGAATTGAGATCGGACGCCATGTCGCGTTTGGAGAGCCCCTGATGTGCCTAAACAGTAGAAATCCCCCAATTCTAGCTCCAACCCTAAACCCAACACACCCCTAACCCTTAAGGTACCGTCACACTAGACGATATCGCTAGCGATCCGTGACGTTGCAGCGTCCTCACTAGCGATATCGTCCAGTGTGACAGGCAGCAGCGATCAGGCCCCTGCTGTGCTGTCGCTGGTCGGGGAAGAAAGTCCAGAACTTTATTTGGTCGCTGGACTCCCCGCAGACATCGGTGAATCGGCGTGTGTGACACCGATTCAGCGATGTCTTCACTGGTAACCAGGGTAAACATCGGGTAACTAAGCGCAGGGCCGCGTTTAGTAACCCGATGTTTACCCTGGTTACCATCCTAAAAGTAAAAAAAACAAACGCTACATACTTACCTACCGCTGTCTGTCCCCGGCGCTGTGCTCTGCACTCCTCCTGTACTGGCTGTGAGCGTCGGTCAGCCGGAAAGCAGAGCGGTGACGTCACCGCTCTGCTTTCCGGCCGCTGTGCTCACACAGACAGTACAGGAGGAGTGCAGAGCACAGCGCTGGAGGACAGACGGCTGTAGGTAAGTATGTAGCGTTTGTTTTTTTTACTTTTAGGATGGTAACCAGGGTAAACATCGGGTTACTAAGCGCGGCCCTGCGCTTAGTTACCCGATGTTTACCCTGGTTACCGGCATCGTTGGTAGCGACCGAACAGCGACGCTGCAGCGATCCGGATCGTTGTCGGTATCGCTGCAGCGTCGCTAAGTGTGACGGTACCTTAATCCCAACCTGATCCATAATCCTAATCACTAACCCTAACCATAATCACAACCCTTACCCCAAAACAACCCTAATGTCAACCCTAACCATAACCCTAATCAAAACCCTAAATCCAACACACCCCTAATCCTAATCTCAACCCTAACCTCAAACCTAACCCTAATCCCAATACACCCCTAATCACAACCTTAACCCTAATCCCAAACCTAACCCTAATCCCAAGCGTAACCCTAATGCCAACCCTAACCCTAATACCAACCCTAATCCAAACCCTAACCCTAATCCCAGCTCTAACCCTAACTTTAGCCCCAACCCTAGCCCTAACTTTAGCCCCAACCCTAACCCTAGACCTAAGGCTACTTTAACACTTGCGTCGTTTGGCATTCCGTCGCAATCCGTCGTTTTGGACAAGAAACGGATCCTGCAAATGTGCCCGCAGGATGCGTTTTTTGCCCATAGACTTGTATTGCCGACGGATTGTGACGGATGGCCACACGTCGCGTCCGTCGTGCACTGGATCAGTTGTGTTTTGGCGGACCATCGGCACAAAAAAAGTTCAATGAAACGTTTTTTTGTACGTCGCATCCGCCATTTCTGACCGCACATGCGTGGCCGTAACTCCGCCCCCTCCTCCCCAGGACATAGATTGGGCAGCGGATGCGTTGAAAAACTACAGCTGCTGCCCACGTTGTGCACAATTTTCACAACGTGCGTCGGTATGTCGGGCCGACGCATTGCGACGGCCCCGTACCGACGTAAGTGTGAAAGAAGCCTAACCCTAAATTTAGCCCCAACCCTAACCCTAAATTTAGCCCCAACCCTAGCCCTAACCCTACCCCTAACCCTAATTTTAGCCCCAACTGCTGTTCTCCTGCCGGCCGGCAGATGGAGACAGATGGCGGGCGCACTGGGCATGCGTCCGCCATGTTCTTCTGCCGGCGGCCAGGAGGAGCAGCAAGAGGATCCAGGGACACAGGTGAGTTTTGTAGGGTCCCCGAATCCCCCTATTTCTCTGTCCTCTGATGTGCGATCACATCAGAGGACAGAGAATTACACTTTAATTTTTTTTTTTTTTTTTTTTGCGGTCGCCGGTAAACAGTTAATTACCGGTGATCGCAAAACAGGGGTCGCTAAAACCGACTCCCGATCATGCTCTTTGGGGTCTCGGCTACCCCCGGCAGCCGAGACCCCAAAGATTCTCCCGGTGCCGGCCGGCGGGTGCACTGCGCATGCGCCCGCCATTTTGAAGATGGCGGCGCCCACCGGGAGACACGAGGAGCATCGGGGGAGCTAGGTGAGTATTGGGGGGGCCACCTGGGACCCCTTTTCTCTGTCCTCCGATGTGCGATCACATCGGAGGACAGAGAAATTAAAGAGATCGCGTTTTTTTTTTTTTGCGATCGCCGGTAAACGGTTAATTACCGGCGATTGCAAATGCGGGGTGGGTTAAAAACCCCCCGAATCATGTTCTCTGGGGTCTCTGCTACCCCCGGCAGCCGAGACCCCGGAGAAAATCGGCCTCTGGGGGGCGCTATTGACTTTTTCCACAGCGCCGTTAATTAACGGCGCTGTGGTTTAAGTACCCTTAGCGGCCGCCGTTAAAAGGCGTATCGGCGGTCGCTAAGGGGTTAACACCCATTAACAATAAACTTTGCACAACTCTTTAAAGCTACATTTACACAATTTAAAATGAGAAGTCTGCAGTCTACTGTACACTATGAGGATTCTGCAGTGTCGGCGCTGGGAACGGAGGTCACAGAACCACAAGTATGCAATATGCAAACTCCCGGCCAGAATCTGACTAGACTGTTTTCGGCCTCACACAGTACACTTGCATTGAGCTCGCTGGAAACAGTCTAGCCTGATTTTGGCTGGGAGTATGCATATTGCATACTTGCAGTCACGTCACGCTTTTCCCGGTGCCGACACATGGGGAATCCTCACAGTGCGAGCACTGTAAGGATTCACAAGTCTGCAGTCACAAAGAGTAATTGCAGACTTGTCGTCTTAGACCAGACAACCCTTTCAGCCCCCAAGGCTGTTTTCACCTTCATGACCAGGCCAAATTTTATAATTCTGACCGCTGTCACTTTGAGGAACGTTTGCACGGATCCCACTGATTGAGATTTTTTTTTGTGACACATTGTTCTTCTTGATAGTGGTAAAATTTCTTCGATATGACTTGTTTATTTGTGAAACAAATGGAAATTTGGCAAAAATATAGCAATTTTAAAACTTTTAATTTTTATGCCCTGAAATCAGAGTTATGTCACACAATATGATTCATATATAATATTTCCCACATGTCTACTTTACATCAGCACAATTTTTGAAACACTTTTTTTTTTGTTAGCAAGTTATAAAGGTTAAAATTTGACCAGCCCTTTCTCATTTTTTTTCAATAAAATTAACAAAACCATTTTTTTAGGCCCCACAGTACATTTGAAGTGACTTTGAGGGGTCTATCTGACAAATAATACCCATAAGTGACATCATTCTAAAAACAGCACCACTCAAGGTACTGAAAATCACATTCAGGAAGTTTATTAAACCTTCATGTGCTTCACATGAATTTTTGTAATGTGGAAAGAAAATATAAACATTTTAGCTTTTTTTTTTTTTTTTTTTCTTCACAAAAATGTTCCTGCAGACCCCAATTTTTTATTTTTCACAAGGGTTATAGGAAAAAAGGGCTCAAAAATTTGAATTTGTTGTGCAATGTCTCCTGAGTATGCAGATACCCCATATGTGGGGGAAAACTACTATTTGGGTGCATGGCAAGGCTTGAAAGGGAAGGAGCACCATTTAACTTCAATGCAAAATTTGCTGGAATAATTAGCTGAGGCCATGTCACGTTTGGAACGCCCCTGATGTGGAAATCTCCCACATGTGACACCATTTTGGAAACTAGACCCCTCAGGGAACTTGGCTAGATATGTGGTAAGCACCTTTAACCTTCAAGTGCTTCACAGAAGTTTATAACGTTGAGCCATGAAAATAAAAAAAATAAAAATTCCCACACACATTTTTTTTTAGACCCAAATGTTTTATTTTCGCAATGTAAAAGGAGAAAATTGACTCCAAAATGTCTTGTGTAATTTCTCCTGATTATGCAGATACTCCACATGTGGTGAAAAACTGTTTGGGCACACAGCAGGGCTCATAAAGGAGTGACTTTTGTAGTGCTACCTTTGAATGGTCTGCCGGTGTCATGTAATGTTCGGAGATTGCCGAGTGAAAATTGCAAACTGCCGTTGTAGTGACCAGTACATTATGCCCAGCTCGTGCTTCTGGAGGTATGCACCTGAAATTACCGTATATACTCGAGTATAAGCCGACCCCCCCTAATTTTACAACAAAAAACTGGGAAAACTAATTGACTCGAGTATAAGCCTAGGGTGAATGTAGCTGCTACGGGTAAATGTTAAAAATAAAAATAGATACCAATAAAAGTAAAATTAATTGAGGCATCAGTAGGTTTAAGTGTTTTTGAATATCCATATTGAATCAAGAGCCCCATAAAATGCTCCATACAGTTCATTATGGCCCCATAAGATGCTCCATACAAAATACGCCCCATATAATGCACCATGCAGTTCTTTATGGCCCCATAGATGCCCCATATAATGCTCCATGCATTTATGGCCCCATAGATGCCCCATATAATGCTCCATGCAGTTATGGCCCCATAGATGCCCCATATACTGCTCCATGCAGTTATGGCCCCATATAATGCTCCGTGCAGTTATGGCCCCATAGATGCCCCATATAATGCTCCATGCAGTTCTTTATGGCCCCATATAATGCTCCATGCAGTTACGGCCCCATAGATGCCCCATATAATGCTCCATGCAGTTATGGCCCCATATAATGCTCCATGCAGTTATGGCCCCATAGATGCCCCATATAATGCTCCATGCAGTTATGGTCCCATATAATGCTCCATGCATTTATGGCCCCATATAATGCTCCATGCATTTATGGCCCCATATAATGCTCCATGCATTTATGGCCCCATATAATGCTCCATGCAGTCATGGCCCCATAGATGCCCCATAGACGCTCCATGCAGTTCTTGCCATGCATTGTGCCACATGTAATGCTGCTGCACTAAAAAAAAACAAAAAAAAATGACATACTCTCCTCTCATCGCTGCTCCTCAGCGTCCCGTCTCTCCACACTGACTGTTCAGGCAGAGGGCGGCACGCACACTACGTCATCGCGCCCTCTGACCTGAACAGTCACAGCAAGAGGACGGGAAGACGAGGCGGCGGTGGAACGCGGAAAGGTGAATATGACATGCTTGCCTGCTCCTGACGCGGTCCCTGCATGTCCCACGGTCTTTGGGAGCAGCAGCTTCTTCCTGTAGTGAGTGGCCACATGGTACCGCTCATTACAGTAATGAATATGCGGCTCCACCCCTATGGGAGTGGAGTCCATATTCATTACTTTAATGAGCGGTACCAGTGACCGCTGAACAGGGGAAGAAGCTGCAGGCGCCCGAAGACCGTGGGACATGCAGGGACCGCGTCAGGAGCACTTGGAGCAGGTGAGTATTTGACAGGTGTCACTCTCCCTCACCAGATGACCCCCCCCCCCCCTCCGCCTTCCATGACTCGAGTATAAGCCGAGAGGGGCACTTTCAGCCCATTTTTTGGGGGGCTGAAAATCTCAGCTTATACTCGAGTATATACGGTAAGTGGGCTTTCATTGCTACAGAAATACCAAGCATGTGGATGCTAAATTTGGTTTAGGAACACTGATGGGGCTCAGAAGGGAGGAGGCAATTGGATTTGGGAGCACATAATTCTCTTGATTTCTTTTGTAAGGAGCTGTTTTGCTTTTTCAGAGCCTTTGTACTACCAGTACCAGTCCCCTATATTTCCATTGACGTACATAAGTGGGGACTTGCTTTTTTTTGTGGATTGATTTGAAGCTTTTGTTGGGAACATTTTACATAATATTTGGCATCACATTTATCCTGCGCTCTATGTGAAGCACTTATATCGGGATTTCCATCTAAATCTCCGAGTGACGTGATTCAGATGAAACCCCTGAAGGAGCCATTCACTATAATGAGGCAGCAGATTTACTCTGGACTCCGTCTGGCATATGTTTAGCGTTGTCCTTTTCAGAAGTGCACAAATGTGACTAACGGCACTTTTATGCACTCCTAAAAAGACGGACACCACCAGATCACAGGCCAGACTGCATCCCCAGTGCCTTAATCTGCCTCATTATAGGGAATCTTCTGGCGAGGGTTCCGTCTGAATCGCGTATTTCAGAGATTTACACAGAAACCCGGTGTAAATGCTCAGCGCAGAGCGCAGGATAAATGTGAGCCGAGCCTTACTGTGATCTTTGGGAGGCAGAATGAACAAATCAGCAGTAGGTGAAGAATTGGTTTTATTTTTTACGCTGCTCCTCATGCGGTATAAGTGATTAAACGACTTTATTCTTCAAGTCGGTGTGATTGCAGTGATACTAGATTTATATTGGGTTTTTAGGTTTGACTGCTTTTACACACTTAAGGCACTTTTTATTGCAAAAATAGTTTTTGCATCACCACATTTTGAGAGCTATAATTTTTCCATATTTTGACCCATAGTCATGTGAGGGCTTGTTTTTTTTGCGGGACGAGTTGATGTTTTTATTGGTATCATTTTAGGGCACATGACAATTTTTGACCGCTTTTGATTTCAATTTCCGTGTGTGGTAAAATTGATAAGGCACCTTAATTGTTTTGGCCAGTACGATTAAAGCGATACCACATTAATACTGTTATTTATGTTTTGGCACTTTTACACAATGAAAACTTTTATAGAAAAAATAATATATATATATATATATATATATATATATATATATATATATATATATTATATATATATATATATATATATATATATAATTTATTTTGTCTAAGGGGTACTTTCGTCTGTCTTTCTGTCTGCAACTTCCATAACGGAAATCCCACATCGCTGATTGGTCTCGCCAGCTGCCTGTCATGGCTGCCGCGACGAATCAGTGATGGGCACAGTCCAATTAGTCCCTCCCTACTCCCCTGCAGTCAGTGCCCGGCGCCCGCATACTCCCCTCCGCTTACCGCTCACACAGGGTTAATGCCAGCGTTAACGGGCCGCGGGTACCAATCTCCGTAACCACTGCTATTAACCCTGTGTGACCAAGTTTTTACTATTGATGCTGCCTATGCAGCATCAATAGTAAAAAGATCTAATGTTAAAAATAATTTTAAAAAAACAAAAAACCTGCTATGCTCACCTTCCGTACTCCGACAATGCGCTCGCGGCTGCCGCCAGCTTTTGTTCCCAGAGATGCTTTGCAAAATTACCCAGAAGACTTAGCGGAGCCGCAGCGTGAAGACCAGAAGAGGACGTCATCCTATGAAGATGGGAGGCCCTGGACCGCGACACCCACCGGATCGGACCACCCAACGAGGTGAGTATATCATCACCTCTTTTTCTCATCTTTTATGATACATTGGGGGCTTATCTACAGCATTAGAGAATGCTGTAGATAAGCCCCTGATGCCGGTGGGCTTAGCTCACCCTCGATTTTGGGGGTGACAGGTTCCCTTTAATAAGTGGGATTTCTTGCCTTATAAATGGGGTTGGGACCATCAGTTGTGTTGTGCAGAAGTCTGTTGGATACACAGCTGATAGTCCTACAGAACAGACTGTTGGCTTTTTTCTTGCCATAATACAACAAATTCTAAGTAAAGAAAATGGAGTGGCCATCATTACTTTAAGCAATGAAGAAATTTAAGAAACTGGCTCACATGAGGACCGCCCCAGGAAAGGAAGACCAAGAGTCACCTCTGCTTCTAAGGATAAGTTTATCCGAATCACCAGCCTCAGAAATCGCAGGTTAACAGCATCTCAGATTAGAGACCAGGTCAATGCCACACAGAGTTTTAGCAGCAGACACATCTCTACAACAACTGTTAAGAGGAGACTTTGTGCAGCAGGCCTTCATGGTAACATAGCTGCTAGGAAACCACTGCTAAGGACAGGCAACAAGCAGAAGAGACTTGTTTGGGCTAAAGAACACAAGGAATGGACATTAGACCAGTGGAAATCTGTGCTTTGGTCTAATGAGTCCAAATTTGACATCTTTGGTTCCAAAAACCGTGTATTTGTGCGACGCAGAAAAGGTGAACAGGTGGACTCTACATGCCTGGTTCCCACCGTGAAGCATGGAGGAGGAGGTGTGATGGTGCTTCACTGGTGACACTGGGATTTATTCAAAATTGAAGGCTACCACAGCATCTTGCAGCGGCATGCTATTCCATCCGGTTTGTGTTTAGTTGGACCATCATTTATTTTTCAACAGGACAATGACCCCAAATACACCTCTAGGCTGTGTAAGGGCAATTTGACCATGGAGGAGAGTGATGGGGTGCTACACCAGATGACCTGGCCTCCAGTCACCAGACCTGAACCCAATCGAGATGGTTTGGGGTGAGCTGGACCGCAGAGTGAAGGCAAAAGGGCTAAGCATCTCTGGGAACTCATTCAAGATTGTTGGAAGGCCATTCCCGGTGACTACTTCTTGAAGCTCATCAAGAGAATGCCAAGAGAGTGCAAAGCAATCATCAAAGCAAAAGGTGGCTACTTTGAAGAACCTAGAATATAAGCAAGACATAATTTCTGTTTCAAACTTTTTTGTTAAGTATATAATTCCACATGTGTTAATTCATAGTTTTGATGCCTTCAGTGTGAATGTACAATACAGAAAAATCTTTAAATGAGGTGTCCATCTGTACTGTATATAGGTATGTATGTGTATATATAAATATAATGTATATATTCGTCTAATTCTGTCTGTAATGGAATCCCGGCTGGTGCTACCATTCAGCGACAGGCGCAGTCCGGCTGTGAGTTGGCGCGGGATTTGAACTACTCTTCGCTGATTGGTCGCAGCCGGCCAGGCGCGACCAATCAGCGATATTGGTGCAGGATTTAAACACCGCTTCTAGAATACCCGATGGGTTAGAATCGGGCCACCATCTATTTTTTTTTTTTTTTTTACTTAAGGTACCTTCACACTAAGCGACGCTGCAGCGATCCAGACAACGATCCGGATCGCTGCAGCGTCGCTGTTTGGTCGCTGGAGAGCTGTCACACAGACAGCTCTCCAGCGACCAACGATGCCGGTAACCAGGGTAAACATCGGGTTACTAAGCGCAGGGCCGCACTTAGTAACCCGATGTTTACCCTGGATACCATCCTAAAAGTAAAAAAAACAAACGCTACATACTTACCTACCGCTGTCTGTCCCCGGCGCTCAGCTTCTCTGCTCTGGCTGTGAGCACAGCGGCCGGAAAGCAGAGCGGTGACGGTGAGTTTTTTTTTACTTTTAGGATGGTATCCAGGGTAAACATCGGGTTACTAAGCGCGGCCCTGCGCTTAGTAACCCGATGTTTACCCTGGTTACCAGCGAAGACATCGCTGAATCGGTGTCACACACGCCGATTCAGCGATGTCAGCGGGAGAGCCAGCGACCAAAGAAAGTGCTGGACCTCTTGCCCCGACCAACGATATCACAGCAGGATTCTGATCGCTGCTGGGTGTCAAACTGAACGATATCGCTAGCGAGGACGCTGCAACGTCACGGATCGCTAGCGATATCGTTTAGTGTGAAGGTACCTTTAGTCCCACTATGGGACTTTCTGTAGTCTGCTGTTATGCATCATTGCTATACCTTATAGCCTGTCAGTCCTGCAGACAGAAGTTAGTTAGATCCTGCCGTGCATGTAATCTAACGATCTTGCTAGTGCCTGGTGACCCAGATGTTGTCATGACTACATCGGTCACTATGGCAACGATTGGTGGTCAGCGCTCATAACGAGTAATTCTGCTACATACAGGCGATCAGATCGTCTCCTGTATGTAGCAGAGGCGATCGGGTTATGGCAGCTTCTAGTCTCCTATGGAGACTATTGAAGCATGCAAAAAGTAAAAAAAAAAAAAAAAAAAAAAAAAATTTTTTAATATTAACCCCTTTATCCCCAAGGGTGGTTGGCACGTCAATGACCAGGCCAAATTTTTACAATTGTGACCACTGTCCCTTTATGAGGTTATAACTCCGAAACGCTTCAACGGATCCTGGTGATTCTGACATTGTTTTCTCGTGACATATTGTACTTCATGATAGTGGTAAAATTTCTTTGATAGTACCTGCGTTTATTTGTGAAAAAAACAGAAATTTGGCGAAAATTTTGAAAATTTCGCAATTTTCAAACTTTGAATTTTTATGCAATTAAATCACAGAGATATGTCACACAAAATACTTAATAAGTAACATTTCCCACATGTCTCCTTTACATCAGCATAATTTTGGAACCAATTTTTTTTTTTTTTAGGGAGTTATAAGGGTTAAAAGTTGACCAGCAATTTCTCATTTTTACAACACCATTTTTTTTTAGGGACCACGTCTCATTTGAAGTCATTTTGAGGGGTCTATATGACAGAAAATGCCCAAGTGTGACACCATTCTAAAAACTGCACCCCTCAAGGTGCTCAAAACCACATTCAAGAAGTTTATTAACCCTTCAGGTGTTTAATAGGAATTTTTGGAATGTTTAAATAAAAATGAACATTTAACTTTTTTACACAAAAAATTTACTTCAGCTCCAATTTGTTTTATTTTACCAAGGGTAACAGGAGAAAATGGACCCCAAAAGTTGTTGTCCAATTTGTCCTGAGTACGCTGATACCCCATATGTGGCAGTAAACCACTGTTTGGGCGCATTGGAGAGCTCGGAAGGGAAGGAGCGCCGTTTGACTTTTCAATGCAAAATTGACAGGAATTGAGATGGGACGCCATGTTGCGTTTGGAGAGCCACTGATGTGCCTAAACATTGAAACCCCCCACAAGTGACACCATTTTGGAAAGTAGACCCCCTAAGGAACTTATCTGGATGTGTGGTGAGCACTTTGACCCACCAAGTGCTTCACAGAAGTTTATAATGCAGAACCGTAAAAATAAAAAATCATATTTTTTCACAAAAATTATATTTTTGCCCCCAATTTTTTATTTTTCCAAGGGTAAGAGAAGAAATTGGAAAGTTGTTGTCCAATTTGTCCTGAGTACGCTGATACCCCATATGTGAGGGTAAACCCCTGTTTGGGCACACAGGAGAGCTCGGAAGGGAAGGAGCACTGTTTTACTTTTTCAACGCAGAATTGGCTGGAATTGAGATCGGACGCCATGTCGTGTTTGGAGAGCCCCTGATGTGCCTAAACAGTGGAAACCCCTCAATTATAACTGAAACCCTAATCTAAACACACCCCTAACCCTAATTCCAACGGTAACCCTAACCACACCTCTAACCCTGACACACCCCTAACCCTAATCCCAACCCTATTCCCAACTGTAAATGTAATCTAAACCCTAACTTTAGCCCCAACCCTAACTGTAGCCCCAACCCTAACCCTAGCCCTAACCCTAACCCTAGCCCTAACCCTAGCCCTAATGGGAAAATGGAAATAAATCCATTTTTTTTTTATTTTTCCCTAACTAAGGGGGTGATGAAGGGGGGTTTGATTTACTTTTATAGCGAGTTTTTTAGCGGATTTTTATGATTGGCAGCCGTCACACACTGAAAGACCCTTTTTATTGCAAAAAATATTTTTTGCAATACCACATTTTGAGAGCTATAACTTTTCCATATTTTGGTCCACAGAGTCATGTGAGGTCTTGTTTTTTGCGGGACGAGTTGACGTTTTTATTGAAACCATTTTCGGGCACGTGACATTTTTTGATCGCTTTTTATTCCGATTTTTGTGAGGAAGAATGACCAAAAACCAGCTATTCATGAATTTCTATTGGGGGAGGCGTTTATACCGTTCCGCGTTTGGTAAAATTGATAATTCAGTTTTATTCTTCGGGTCAGTACGATTACAGCGATACCTCATTTATATCATTTTTTTATGGTTTGGCGCTTTTATACGATAAAAACTATTTTACAGAAAAAATAATTATTTTTGCATCGCTTTATTCTCAGGACTATAACTTTTTTATTTTTTTGCTGATGATGCTGTATGGCGGCTCGTTTTTTGCGGGACAAGATGACGTTTTGAGCGGTACCATGGTTATTTATATCTGTCCTTTTGATCGCGTGTTATTCCACTTTTTGTTCGGCGGTATGATAATAAAGCGTTGTTTTTTGCCTCGTTTTTTTTTTTTTTTTTTCTTACGGTGTTTACTGAAGGGGTTAACTAGTGGGACAGTTTTATAGGTCGGGTCGTTACGGACGCGGCGATACTAAATATGTGTACTTTTATTGGGTTTTTTTTTTATTTAGATGAAGAAATGTATTTATGGGAATAATATTTTTTTTTTTTCATTATTTTGGAATATTTTTTTTAATTTTTTTTACACATTTGGAAAATTTTTTTTTTTACTTTTTTACTTTGTCCCAGGGGGGGACATCACAGATTAGTGATCTGACAGTTTGCACAGCACTCTGTCAGATCACCGATCTGAGAGCAGTGCAGGCTGCTTCACAGTGCCTGCTCTGAGCAGGCTCTGTGAAGCCACCTCCCTCCCTGCAGGACCCGGATCCGCGGCTATCTTGGATCCGGGGCTGGAGGGAGCAGGGAGGGAGGTGAGACCCTCGCAGCAACGCGATCACATCGCGTTGCTCCGGGGGTCTCAGGGAAGCCCGCAGGGAGCCCCCTCCCTGCGCGGTGCTTCCCTGCACCGCCGGCACATCGCGATCATCTTTGATCGCGGTGTGCCAGGGGTTAATGTGCCGGGGGCGGTCCGTGACCGCTCCTGGCACATAGTGCCGGATGTCAGCTGCGATAAGCAGCTGACACCCGGCCGCGATCGGCCGCGCTCCCCCCGTGAGCGCGGCCGATCGGCTATGACGTACTATCCCGTCCAGGGTCAGATAAGCCCAGGGCACCTCGACGGGATAGTACGTCTAAGGTCACAGAGGGGTTAAAATAAAAAATATAAAAGTTCACATCACCCCCCCTTCGCCCCATTCAAAATAATGCAAAACAAAAATCAATCATACACATATTTGGTATTGCCACGTTCAGAATCGCCTAATCAATAAAAAAAAAATATTTATGTATATCCCCCTTTCCAGTTCCGCTTCTGGAACTTTCAGCTCTCCGGCGCTCCCCTCAGGTCAGTCAGGGAACCACACCTAGGATAATTAGTCGCCGGACGGGCCGCTTCACTGGACTGGCTAGCAGGCACGCTGCAGTGAGGGAATTATGAATGCTCAGGCCGCAGCCAGATCATAGCTTATAAAACCCCGTTCCTTTGCTGCCAGCGGTCCCCACCTAGCCCAGAACACACTTCGCTGCCACCAGCTCAGATTTCTCAGAGGGGTTTGAGCCAACCCAAATTAGTAGCGTAATTAAATTCAGAGGACTTAGGGTTTTAGAGAAAGGAAAATGAACTAGAAAATTTTTATATTTTACTCCGAAAAGTTAGGCAGTGTTTACAAAAGGTATATAAAGATTTTACAATACAAGACAAAGTATGTGCAAGCAATTACATAAAAAAAAGGGATTAAAGAAATTAACATTCACATGCTGCTTAGATCATTTCAGGCCAACCATGCTGGTGGGAGGAGCCATATATCCCAATGCATCAGGGGGGTCTTGGTGCAGTGAGGTCCAAGGCAAGAATAAAGGCTGGGTTGAGTGGCAGTAACTTATACTTGTAGGCTGTGACATCACTAAAGGGGCTGGTTTACCTTCACCCTCCCCTAGCTGCCAGGGTGCACATTTTGGTAAGAAACTTCTAACACTCCTAAATGGGCTCGAGAACCTAGCAGAGTCACCACACACATAATTCATATTATATTAAAATTAGCTTTCTAATGAGTCTAAACTCGGTCTCGCTATTCCGCTCTGTTTAGGAGAAATCCATTTCTCTGGTTCTCTTGGTGCTAAAGTTTAGCGACTGGTGCCGTAGTGAAGCACGTTCCGAATATGTGTCTGGCATATTCCTGTCATACACTGGCGGCACATTATGGCTTATTTAATAACTCCCACATGTACAAATGGAAAAGCACATGTTTCTTAGATAAAGTCAGGAGCCAGGGACTGATATCCCCTAGTGCAGATGCTGCAAGGGTGGCACCACATGCAGCGTGTGCGATAACAAGGGAAAATCATACGCCATATTGTACATTAACGTGACATTAACAAAGTTTGGATTTTTTTCTACCACTTAGATAAAAATGAACCTGGACATGTTTTGTGTCTATGAACTTGTAATGACCTGGATAATCATAAAGGCAGGTCCGTTTCAGCATTTAGTGAACATGGTAAAAAAGAAAAGCAATTGTGTACTTTTATTTTTTTGCAATTTCACCACACTTGGAATTTTTTTCCCGTTTTCTAGTACATGACATGGCAAAACCAATGGTCTCATTCAAAAGTGCCACTTGTCCCTCAAAAAACAAGCCCTCACATGGCCCTTTTGACCAAGAAGTAAAAAAAAAGTTATGGCTCTGGGAAGAAGGGGGGCAAAAAATGAAAATGCAAAACCAAAAAATACCTCTGCTCGTTAAGGGTTAAAATTAACTTTGTTCATGGGAAAACCCCTTTAAGTGTTTCATTTCTCTGTAGTGCTGCCACAGGGAAAAGTAAGCAATTCACTGCCAATTCAGATTAGTGTGTGGTCTGGTCTGTATTCTCTACAGGACTTGTCCTCCAGTGTGAGAGACACTGTGGAAACCTTCTCAAAGAGATGTTGTACTGGGACCTCATCTGGTCTACAAATGGCAAAGAAATGGATGGATTTTGTTGGTTTTGCAAACGCATTTTTAGAAACAAATTAGATATTGAACTAGTGCAAATTAGTCTAAATGTTGCCATCTTTAGGATTCCTCAATCTAACAAGGGCAATGGTACCTTTATATGAATGTCCGCAGCTACTGAAGTGGCACATGCTAAGTAATGAGGGTGCGCTTTCCACTCGCTCACTATGGTATCTGCTATAATACACTGCTCCAAAAAAATAAAGGGAACACTTAAAACAGAAAATAACTCCAAGTAAATCAAACTTCTGTGAAGTCAAACTGTCCACTTAGGAAGCAACACTGACAATTTCACATGCTGTTGTGCAAATGGAATAGACAACAGATGGAAATTATTGGCAATTACCAATACACACTCTATAATGGAATGGTTCTGCAGGTGGGGACCACATCTCAGTACCAATGCTTTCTGGCTGACGTTTTGGTCACTTTTGAATGTTGGTTGTGCTTTCACACTCGTGGTAGCATGAGATGGATTCTACAACCCACACAAGTGGCTCAGGTAGTGCAGCTCATCCAGGATAACACATCAATGCAAGCTGTGCCAAGAAGGTTTGCTGTCAGCGTAGTGTCCAGCGGCTGGAGCCGCTACCAGGAGACGTGGAGGGGCCGTAGGAGGGCAACAGCCCAGCAGCAGGACCACCTACCTCAGCATTTGTGCAAGGAGGAGCACTGCCAAACCACTGCAAAAAGAACCCTCAACCTACTGTCTCCTTCCCCATAATCCTGTAGCATGTAAGCCCACAAGGGCAGGGTCCTCACCCCTCTGTATCAGTCCGTCATTGTTAGTTTGTTTACTGTATGTGATACCTGTAACTTGTATGTAACCCCTTCTCATGTACAGCACCATGGAATCAATGGTGCTATATAAATAATAATAACTCCAGCAGGCCACAAATGTGCATGTGTCTGCCGAAACTGTTAGAAACCGATTCCATGAGGATAGTCTGAGTGCCCGACGTCCACCGATGGGGGTTGTACTCACAGCCCAACACCGTGCAGGACGTTTGGCATTTGCCACAGAACACCAGGATTGGCAAATTCTCCACTGGCGCCCTGTGCTCTTGACAGATGAACGCAGGTTCACACTGAGCACATGTGACAGACGTGACAGAGTCTGGAGAAGCCGTGGAGAGCGATCTGCCTGCAACATCCTTCAGCATGACAGGATTGGCAGTGGGTCAGTAATGGTGTGGGGTGGCATTTCTTTGGAGGGCCGCACAGCCCTCCATGTGCTTGACAGAGGTAGCCTTACTGCCATTAGGTACCGAGATGAGATCCTCAGACCCCTTGTGAGACCATATGCTGGTGCTGTTGGCCCTGGGTTCCTCCTAACGCAGGACAATGCCAGACCTCATGTGGCTGGAGTGTGTCAGCAATTCCTGCAAAATGAAGGCATTGAAGCTATGGACTGGCCCGCCCGTTCCCCAGACCTGAATACGATTGAATACATCTAGGACATCATGTCTCGCACCATCCACCAACGTCACGTTGCACCACAAACTGTCCAGGAGTTGGAGGATGCTTTAGGGCAGTGTTCCCCAACTTCGGTCCTCAAGAGCCACCAACAGGTCATGTTTTCAGGATTTCCTTAGTATTGCACAGGTGATTGAATGCTTGCCTGTCCAGGTGATGCAATTATCACCTGTGCAATACTAAGGAAATCCTGAAAACATGACCTGTTGGTGGCTCTTGAGGACCGGAGTTGGGGAACACTGCTTTAGGGTATGTGCACACGTTGCGGAATTGGCTGCGGATCCGCAGCAGATTTGACACTGCGGATTCGCAGCAGTTTTCCATGCGTTGTACAGTACCATGTAAACCTATAGAAAACCAAATCCGCAGTGCACATGCTGCGGAAAATTCCAGTTTATTTTCTGCAGCATGTCAATTCTTTGTGCGGATTCTGCAGTGTTTTACACCTGTTCCATAATTGGAATCCGCAGATGTAAAAACGCATGAGAAATACGCACAAAAACTGCACTAAATCCGCAGGTAAAACGTAGGGCGTTTTACCTGTGGATTTTTCAGAATCTGCACGGAAAAATCCGCAATGGAATCCGCAACGTGTGCAGATACCCTTAGTCGAGGTCTTGGTGGAGATCCTTCAGGAGACCATCCGCTGCCTCATCAGGAGCATGCCCAGTTGTAGGGAGGTCATACAGGCACGTGAAAGCCACACAAACTACAGAGCATCATTTCCTTGTCTTCAGGCATTTCCACTGAAGTTGGATATGCCATTTAATGTGACTAATTGTATAAAAAAAATTATTGTTCCATACTGGACCTTTTTTAATAGTACTGTCATAGTGACATCATTTTTAGCATATGGAAGTCAAAATACCAAAAAAGCAAACTCTGCTGGTTAATCAGGTTGTCTAGTCTAAGAAGCAAAGTCTGAAGTCTCTCTTTGTGACTGCCGAGTCGTGATGGTGGGCATGGAACTGCGAATTACATACTGATGTAACCTTTGTTAAGCCATTTAAAAAAAGATAAGGCCTGGTTACTCCCCAAACTAGTACCACTACAAACATGACCAGAACAAGTTTATCTACACCCATAGATACTGCAAGATTATGGGTATCTGGACCCCATAAAGAATCTTTTGACAATGAAAGCTGACACCGTTTCATTTGTTCATTATGGAGCCCTCCATGCCGTACACCAGTGTTCCAACCAACTCCGGTCCTCAAGAGCCTCCAACAGGTCATGTTTTCAGGATTTCCTTAGTATTGCACAGGTGATGGAATTATTGCCTGTGCAGGTGATGCAATTTTCACCTGTGCAATACTAAGGAAATACTGAAAATATAACCTGTTAGTGGCTATTGAGGACCGGACTTGGGGAACACTGCCGTACACAATCCCATCAATGCTTATATTTACATAGAACTTAGCAACTGAGATGATAATGTTGGAAGGTGTGATGGCGGGGGTTGTTTTATTGCACACTTGTATTGGCGAGTTGTTGGTTGTTTAATACACTTTGTTCTTGTCATGTTTGTTGTACTAGTTTGGGGCGTGACCAGGCTTTACCTTTTTAAAATGACAAGGTTATGTTTTATTCCTACTCTCTGTTGCTTATGTATTCTGAGAATAGAAGGTGAGTGACAGTTGCTTTTGCCCTCACCAAACTTACGAACGACTTACAGCCAAAGCTAACAGACAATTCTCTATACTCCTTCTAGACCGATCCTCTGCCTTTGACACAGTTGACCACTGCCTCCTACTACAGATTCTCTCTTCATTTGGTGTCAAAGACCTCGCCCTATCCTGGATCTCTTCATACCTCACATTTAGCGTTTCCTACTCCCATTCCGTACTATTCTTCATCTCACCCCCTCTCTGTTGGTGTCCCTCAAGGCTCTGTCCTAGGACTTCTTCTCAATCTATACCCATGGCCTGGGACAACTCACAAAAGTCCTATGGCTTCCGTACCATCTATACTCTGATGACACTCAGATCTACCTCTCTGGCCCAGATGTCACCTCTCTGCTCTCCAGAATCCCAAAGTGTCTTATCAGCCATATCTTCCTCTCGCTTCCTGAAACTCAATGTGGACAAAACCGAACTAATTATCTTTCCTCCTCCTCGCACACCTTCCCTTCCTGATCTATCGATCACAATAAATTAATTCACACTTTCTTCTGTCCCGGTAATCAGCTGCCTTGGAGTAACCCTTTTCTCTGCCCTGTCCTTTTAAACCGCACATCCAAGCTCTCGCCACCTCCTGTCGCCTCCAGCTCAAAAATATTTCCAGAATCCGTCCTTTCCTCAACCCTCACTCTACCAAAATGCTTGTGCATGCCCTAATCATCTCCCGCCTCAATTACTGCAACATCCTCCTCTGTGGCCTACCCTCTAACGCTCTCACACCCCTCCAGTCTGTCCTTAACTCTGCTGCTCAACTAATGTCTCTCCTCACTACACTCTTGCTTCCCCTCTTTGCAAATCCCTTCACTGGCTCCCAATTTCCCAGCGTATCCAGTTTAAACTACTAACACTGACCTACAAAGCCATCCATGACCTTTCTCCTCAGTATATTTCCGAACTAATCTCTCAATATCTACCCTCACGTAATCTCCGGTCCTCCCTAGACCTCCTTCTCTCCTCCACGCTTATTCGCTCCTCACCCAATCGCCTTGAAGACTTCTCCCGAATATCCTCCATCCTCTGGAATTCTGTGCCCCAACTCGACCGGTTATCCACCACATTTGGATCCTTCAAACAGAACCTGAAAACCCATCTCTTCAAAGAAGCTTACAACCTGTAATGACCACACGACCACCTCAACACCATTGGGGCTACCGCAACCCCAGACCTACGGTCTCCTTCCCCCACAATTCTGTAGAATGTAAGCCCGCAAGGGCAGGGTCATCTCCCCTCTGTATCAGTCTGTCATTGTTAGTTTTGTTTACAGTAAGTGATATTTATATTTTGATGTAACCCAGTCTCATGTACAGCACCATGGAATTAATGGTGCTATATAAATATTTAATGTTAGAATTACATACTTACAGTAGAAGTCTAGTCGGTGTGTGACCGTAGGTATGAAAATCATATACTTGCAGTCACATGACCACCAACTCGCCTGGGTGATACAAGGGAATCTTGACAGTGTGCATTGCACATGGCCACCATTCCTCAGACTTCAGCCACACAGAGTGACTGCAGACTTTGCTCCTAAGGCCGGGATCACACATGCGAGAAACACGTCCGTGTCTCGCATGTGAAATCCAAGCTCTGGCGCCGGCACTTGGGAGCGGAGCGTGCGGCTCCATGTGTTCCTATGCGGCCGCACGCTCCACTCTGGAGTGCTGGCGCCAGAGCTTGGATTTCACATGCGAGACACGGACGTGTTTCTCACATGTGTGATCCCGGCCTTAGACTGGACAGACCCTCTAATCAATTACGATTGACAGCATCATCTTAATTGGTTTAAGACTAAGGAGCAAGTCTGGAGTCGCTCTGTGAGGCTGAAGTCTAACGAATTGGCTCCATCGATGGGTCATCATCACTGAAAATACCCAATTTTTTTTTCTACAAAATTCAGATTTTTTTTTAAACCACTTAAAATACATTGTTGGTGTCACTATAATTGTATTAAGTGCTCGCTCCCATTCGCAATTAAATCGGACAATGCAGTCCACTTAAAAATTAGATTGCATTGGTACCAATTGAATCCCATGATTGTGTTCTCATTGTAATTTTCTTTATTTCCTGTGCCGATCGGACAGGAAAATAATCGCATCATGCTGTGAATGTATGCCAAATTCAGGTCGCATGCACCCATATAAGTCTATGTTTACATGTGAAACATCACACTGCACTCTGATATCACCTGAGTACAGTGCCATTCCTGCCGGCAATGGAGGAGATAGAGAAATTAATTTCTGTCTCCTCTGCACCTGTGCTCTGATTCTCGCATGCGAGAGGATCGGAGCACTGACACTCGGCTCACGCTCACAGCAGAGCTGGAGCCAATAGCATATCTCATCCGATGCTTTCTCATCTTGATTTCAGGAAAGTGGAATTGTTTTTTTCCACCATCTTTGACTTTTTACTTGGTCTTTAGTACATGACATGGTTAAGTGAATAGTGTCTTTGAAAATTGCAACTTGACCCCCTAAAAAAGGTATTACATGGTCATGTGGATACCATCCAAACATGATGGCTCTTAGCAGGTGAGGTAGTGAAGGGGTTTAAAAGACAAACTTAATAGGTAGTACTAGAAGTGATGACATTTTAAGGGCACTAAAGCCAACAATTGGCCTCAGCTGTGCACAGCATGCGACCGCTTGAGGTCAGTGATTGGTTCAAGTAGTCAGGTGACTGATTAGGCTGTGTGCACAGATTGCAGATTTGGTGCGTTTTTGTCTCGTTTATTTCTGCGCAGATTTGTGACAACCTGATGACAGCAAAATGAATAAGAAACCTGACATGTCATGTGCATGTTGAGTATTTTGATTTTGCAGAAAATAATCTGCAGCATATCAATTCTCTGTGCGTTTTTGCCAGTGTGTTTCACCCATTGAATGCACTGAAAAAATGCATCAAAAACACCAACAATGCAACGTTTTTGAGGCTGCGTTTTCCTGCCAAGAGATGCAAAAGTGGCGCAGAAATTTCTGCAATCAAATACTCAACATGTGCACTTAACCTTAGTGCTGCCTGTATAAATACAGAAAGTCTGATCTTTCTTTAAGTGTCTCAAAAAGATGTTCGTTAAAGCTTCACCTTCACAAGGAACAACTTTTTTAGGCTGGAATTCCATAAATCAGATGTGTTTTATGCCTGATGCAAAGATGTACACTGGTCAGTTGTTCATAACTAAATCTAGAGTCAAGGGGTAACACTAATGCTTGTGAAGAGTGACATGCCAGCGTAAGGAGACTTGTAGGCTGTGCAATGCTCCTCCTTGCATGGCCTATAAGTGTCCTTACCCTGGCATGTCGGGAATATCACTTCACATGGTGAAAAGTTAACCCTTAAGCCCCAGTCAGAGACCTTTCATAAAGCCAAACCAGATCTCATGCTTTGCACTTATGAGGGGCAATACCCTGAAACACGTCATTGAGATTCTGGTTTGACTTTTGAGTTGTGGCAAGGCTTGTTAAAGGGTCAATATTGACTTTTAGGATCGCCTTAATCTCTGAAGAGGCAATTTGCATAGCTGAATCTAAAAACAATGAATGCAATATATGTTTACTCATACTCTGGGACCAGACTCTGGTTGATGAACCTCAACAGTCCTCTAGAAATCTATGGAATCACTTGTGGCACTTAGTTGTCCTCTGATGTTAATCTACCATGCTGGACAGGAAAAAATACTACATGAATGAAATCTGGCAGTGAGCTGGAAATTACTGTTTGGATTAGTATCAGATCTATCCCAATGGTGCAGCTCTGCTTTCATCATGAGAAACTTAGATTGTGATAATCAACTGAAATACGAGAGACCATTTTGACACATGGGGCTGGTTACACAGGCTTTTGGTGGAACTGTAATAATATATGGAACATGTTAAATTAACAACATGGAAGGTACTAACACACTTTCTTTGGGTGGTTTGTAATTTAGATTTATAGTCAGGAAGTCACAAATGTCTTATTTATGCAACTGATTTGTATGTTATAAGTATAATATAGATGTATACCAGCCTTGCATTTAATAAAAGAATGGATTGTGTTGGCAATTACAACTTATCTTTATTTATCTAAGGATTAGTAGAAGTTGTAATTCACAAGATAAATCAGATGGATGGAGATCACTTTCCTGTGTGTCCATGTTGGTTATAGGATCTTGACTTCAAACATTCTTCCTTAGAAACACAAGGCTAGAAACAGTTTACGTATTTAATATGTTTAATAAAAGGACACATGATGCCTAATAGCCATTCTACAAACACGGAGTATCCAGTTGGTCACTGTCTCTTTGCAAGGTACTTCATGTAGGTCCGATCTTAAGTTCACTTGGCATGTCCTCCTCAGCCAGGCCTTTCAGTAGATTATTTACGGCAAGGATAGCCATGGTGTTACGCGTACTGTAGGTGGCACTTCCAATGTGGGGTAGAATAACTGTAGGTGTAAAAAGAAAAAGTAACTTATTTATCTTCAAGGATTTTAGTATTTCAAATGGAAGCAGTCCACGGACAGCATGAATCAGAGCCCAGGTATGTTTTCTCTGAAGCGCTATAGCATTTCCTTGAAAGCATAGCATGAAGAGTTGGCTAGGTACTATAGCCAGAGATGAAACTATACAGCCTACCACATCAGCTGTGATCATGGCCGTTTAACCCCCTAGATGCTAAATGCTCCAGGCCTCAAGACCCACCAACAGGTCATGTTTTCAGGATTTCCTTAGTACAGCATATGGTGATGGAATTCATGCTTGGGCAGGTGATGAAATTATCACCTGGGCAATACTAAGGATATCCTGAAAATATGACCTGTTGGTGGCTCTTGAGGACTGGAGTTGGGGAACACTGATCTAGATGGTTAAAAGACAGAGTGGGCTCCCTCTTTAAGCCATTCAGCACTCCACAATCATGTGGTCCGATGGTTGCATGCCAACCCTGGGCCAAGCAGTGCCTCGGGGTTTGCCAGCTAGGATGGTTTGTGGTTAACCACATTTTAGTGAAAAGATAAAAATGTCATTTTTCCATTTTGCGTTATTTCCGGTGACGCACCGAAAGGGTTGATACATTTGTTCACAACCGTTCTGAGTAATTTTAAGAGGTGCAGTTTTTAGAATGGTGTCACTTTGAAGGTTTTCCAATATTATTGCTTCTCAAGTCACTTAAACTGAGTATGTCCAGAAAAAAAAATATGTTTTTGAAAATTTTCTTTGAAAAATTGCTGCGAAATTTTTAACCCTTCTAACATTTTAACAAACTAAAAGGATATTTGAAAAATGATGTTGATGTAAAGTACATGTATGGGAAATGTTGTATATTACCGTAACTTTGTGTGGTTCGATTATTTGATTTAAGGGTATATACAATGTTTGAAAATCACAAATTTTTCAAAATTTTCGTTATTTTGATAAACGCAGAACATATCAACCTAAATTTACTACTAACAAAGTGCAATGTGCTACAAAATAACTCCGAATCAGAAATATGTAGCGTTATTACCATGTAAACTCGCACACTGATTTGAAAAATTGGCCTTCGTCACTAATAATAATAATTAAACTAATATTTAATAAAAATCTAAAATAAAATTATTTATTGCAACATATTTGCAATAAATAATATATATATACATATATATATATACACACACACACATTACCACAGTTCTTGAGGCTAAGAAGCGGGTGGTTTGTTGGCAGTGGTTCGGGAGTCGTTACATCTAAACCAGCAGCTGCAATCTGCCCAGTGACCAGAGCTTGGTACAAGTCTTCTTGGTTTACAGCAGAGCCTCTGTAAAGGGTTATTCACACCTGTTAGTATGTTATTAATGTTGTAGGACCACAATGATAAAAGGCATGTACAGTAACATTTCCAGAATTATGCAAACTTAAGACTCCATTGCAATTGTTAAATCTCTAACTGACGGCATGTGGATGTCATAGCGTTGTCAACCATGGTGCACAGATGATTAAGACGGGCTCATGTGCAAGTCTACATCTCCCACTGCAGGAGAAATGTGTAATTGCTTAAGGTTCAACAGGTAAACCTACTATATCTTTGACAAGAGTTTTCACTTTAGAAAAAAAACATTGTTCAGTTGGAAAAACTCTTTTAATGGAATCTTTAAAGGGAACCTGTCACCCCCAAAATCGATGATGAGCTAAGCCCACCGGCATCAGGGGCTTATCTGCAGCATTCTGTTATGCTGTAGATAAGCCCCCGATGTATCCTGAAAGAGGAGAAAAAGAGGTTAGATTATACTCACCCAAGGGCGGTGCCGCTGCGGTCTGGTTCGATGGGTGTCTTAGGTCCGCTCCTGTGCCTCCTATCTTCATTCCATGACGCCCTTTTCTGGTCTTCACGCCGCGGCTCCGGCGCAGGCGTTCTTTGTCTGCCCTGTTGAGGGCAGAGCAAAGTACTGTAGTGCGCAGGCGACAGGCCTCTCTGACCTTTCCGATGCCTGTGCACTGCAGTACTTTGCTCTGCCCTCAACAGGGAAGACAAAGTACGCCTGCGCCAGAGCCGTGACAAGAAGACAAGAAGAGGACGTCATGGAATGAAGATGGGAGGCGCCGGAGCGAACCTGAGACGCCCATCGGAGCGGGACTGCCCCTGGGTGAGTATAATCTAACCTCTTTTTCTCCTCTTTCAGGTAACATCGGCGGCTTATCTACAGCATTCCAAAATGCTGTAGAAAAGCCCCTGATGACTGTGAGCTTACCTCACCATCGATTTTGGGGGTGACAGGTTCCCTTTAAAGTGTTGGGCCCAAAATACTAATTTATTCCTTATCCATATCGGTCCAAGTAACCAGACCCACAGATATCTTGAGAATAGGGTTTACCAATAATCCCATAGACAATGAATGGAGCATTGTATGAATGCCTGTTGTCCATTCAAGACTGGGCTCATGTTTCGAATTGCTGGTGGTCCCAGAAATCGGAACCCCCAACTATCATTGCGTTATCCTCCATTCTATTGGTAAGGAATAAATTGCTGTTTTGGGAATTTGTTTTATTTTGAATGGGGAGAAAGGGGAGTGATTTGAACTTATATTTTTTTAATATTTAAAAAAAAAAAAATTTTTTCTTGCTTCAATAGTCTCCATGGGAGACTAGAAGCTGCACTTACCCGAATGCCTCTGCTACATACAGCAGGGCTGGATCCCTGCTCTATGTAGCAGATATGCTCAGTTGCTATGAGTGCTGACCACCAGGCGGCACTCATAGCGATCCATCAATGACAACCACAGAGATCTCCTGCTGACCCAGGTTGTCATGCCAACCCATGGTCATGTGACACGGCGCCTATGGGAGGAGGTAATGACGCGCTTCCTGCGCATGCATGTTAAATGCTGCCGTCAACGTTTGACAGCAGCATTTAACATGTTAACAGATGCGGGCGATTCCACTCCCATGGCTGTTACGTTCACGTCAGCTGATCAGATCAGCTGTCATGTGCCAGAAAAGGTGGAGGCGTCCAATGATGGACTATGTCCGTCATTGGACGTTAAGGGGTTAAATAAAGCCTGGTGAGCAAAAGTTTGGCTATATGTCATATGGTACAGCTAGAGCTTCTTATTTCTCATGTTTTATTATAATCTAAATAGTTTACCTGTACTAACTTACCGACTTATGTTAATGAAAACTGAAGTTTTCTTCATTCGGCTAAAGAAATCCTTGTTGCACAATCCTTCGGTCTCGGGAGTTAAAGAGCAAGATACAACGACAAAATCTGAATCCTCGGTCAGCTTCTCACAAGACACTAATGATATATGTTACAGCATGGATGTAATTATGCTTGAAAAATAGAAAGAGGAGAAAGATGTCTGTCCATAAAATTACCATATTCAGCATTAACCCCTGCAGCACGTTCAGGTCGAGGCTGGCGCCCTGTGTACAAGAACGTCTTCACTCCAAAAGGCTTAAGGCGTTGGGCAATAGCCATTCCTAACGGAGGGAAGGTGGAAAACTAAATAAATTCACAGAGTCCCATCTGCATCTGCTTTTGATATGTTTCTGGACGAGTAAAGGAGATATTGGCTCTAAATTTCTTCTAAACATCATTATTGCAAATCTGGTAACCTGTGCTTAAACTAGCAAATACCGTACATACATTCAAATTATATTTAACAACCGTATTAAAAGGATTCCTACTTTAAGGATTTTTTTTAACCATGATAAAAAAAAACCATTCAGTTTAAAACAAGAGAGGCAGTAATCAGGCCTGTGTGTGGCTACGGAATTTGAACTAAGCTTCTCAAAGATGTGATAAACCAGTTAATTTATGTTTTAAGGGTGGGGGAAATCACTTGAAAATGATGAAAATAATTGAGATGGGAAAATGTACGTTTTTCATATAGTTGCATAATAGGCACACTAATAGCTGCCAAGAAATTATGAACACGTAGATATTCTCCTAAGATGGACAAAAACTCACTTTTACTTTCTTAAATATTCAGGTTTCAGCTTTAACGTCTTGGATTGTCCAACAGCATTAAAATTACTCACCAAAAATACCAATTGCCTAATACCTATGCACAAAGTGTATATGAGAGACAGACAGCTGTAGTGATCAGGGGGTTTGCACATGTTGTCATGCTTGCCAATATGAAGTTTTTATGAAGATGTGAATAAAGTTACATTTTTTTTATGTTTTGGATCAAGCTATATACGTAAACCTGCAACAGATATATTGTTAAGAGTTAAATTAAATTTGAATAGTTTAATTGTTTTTCCAAAATCTTTTAAACAGAATGGATTTATTATCATGGTAAAACTCCTTTAACATGCAATTTAATAGAGTTACCTATTCGGCCTAAACCAATGATTCCCACTGTGCTGTTAGATAGTCCATAGCCACACATCCACACTGGTGCCCACGATTTCCATCCTCCACTTTAAAGAAAAGATGAAACCTTAATTAAAGATTATAATTCGAGCAAAGAAACAGTACATTCATTGAATATTTATTGAAAAATGAAAAGTTGCAATTTTTGACTATGCTTTCTGTATTAGATCCTTTGGTTTTCATGATATGATGCCAGAGGTTCATTACCACCCCAAGGGGAACCAAGGACACATTTGGCGTATACGCTGAATGATGCCGACACGCACACACACATAATGCAGTTTGCATGTAGTCCAATGGTATAGACTGGTAAAGCACCCTAACTAGCCATCTTGTCACAATGTCACATAGCCAGGTTGCACAAGTTGGATACGGATATAAACTTCTTACTTCTTAACTTCTTGTATAGCTTCTGGCAGACGACGGCATGTGGCCAGCAATAACGCTACACTCAGTTCTGCTGTGGCCTCCGTAAGAACATCTGGAGTATAACCCACTCTGATTCCTCTGTAATAGACACAATTCCCAGTTATCTTAATGTTTCCATAAGCCAGAAATATGTAACAGTCCATCGACAAGAGATAGTAACAAATTATCTGTATGCTAAGGAACATACCGCTTTTTAATTTCATCCAATGCTAGGTGGTCAAATCCAACAGATAATGTACTGATAACCTTAAGGCTTGGACCTTCAAATGAAAAGAAAAACATTTTTTTATAGATTGGAAATAGTCCAGATTTGTGAAATAATGAATAAACAGTGAACACACAGTACAGACCAAAAGTTTGGACACAACTTCTCATTTAAAGATTTTTCTGTATTTTCATGACTATGAAAATTGTACATTCACAAGGCATCACAACTATGAATTAACACATGTGGAATTATATACTTAACAAAAAAGTGTGAAACAACTGAAATTATGTCTTATATTCTAGGTTCTTCAAAGTAGCCACCTTTTGCTTTGATGACTCCTTTGCACACTCCTGGCATTCTCTTGATGAGCTTCAAGAGGTAGTCTCCAGGAATGGTCTTCCAACAATCTTGAAGGAGTTCCCAGAGATGCTTAGCACTTGTTGGCCCCTTTGCCTTCACTCTGCGGTCCAGCTCACTCCAAACCATCTGGATTGGGTTCAGGTCTGGTGACTGTGGAGGCCAGGTCATCTGGCGTAGCACCCCATCACTCTCCTTCTTGGTCAAATAGCCGTTACACAGCCTGCAGGTGTGTTTGGGGTCATTGCCCTGTTGAAAAATAAATGATGGTCCAACTAAACGCAAACCAGATGGAATAGCATGCCGCTGCAAGATGCTGTGGTAGCTATGCTGGTTCAGTATGCCTTCAATTTTGAATAAATCCCCAACAGTGTCACCAGCAAAGCACCCCCACACCATTACACCACCTCCTCCATGCTTCACGGTGGGTACCAGGCATGTAGAGTCCATCTGTTCACCTTTTCTACGTCGCACAAAGACACGGTGGTTGGAACCAAAGATGTCAAATTTGGACTCATCAGACCAAAGCACAGATTTCCACTGGTCTAATGTCCATTCTTTGTGTTCTTTAGCCCAAACAAGTCTCTTCTGCTTGTTGCCTGTCCTTAGCAGTGGTTTTCTAGCAGCTATTTTACCATGAAGGCCTGCTGCATAAAGTCTCCTCTTAACAGTTGTTGTAGAGATGTGTCTGCTGCTAGAACTCTGTGTGCCATTGACCTGGTCTCTAATCTGAGCTGCTATTAACCTGCGATTTCTGAGGCTGGTGACTCGCATAAACTTATCCTCAGAAGCAGAGGTGACTCTTGGTCTTCGTTTCCTGGGGCGGTCCTCATGTGAGCCAGTTTCTTTGTAGCGCTTGATGGTTTTTGCAACTGCACTTGGGGACACTTTCAAAGTTTTCCCAATTTTTCGGACTGTCTGACCTTCATTTCTTAAAGTAATGATGGCCACTCCTTTTTTTTACTTAGAATTTGTATTATGGCAAGAAAAAAGCAGCTAACAGTCTATTCAGTAGGACTATAAGCTGTGTATCCACCAGACTTCTGCACAACACAACTGATGGTCCCAACCCCATTTATAAGGCAAGAAAGCCCACTTATTAAACCTGACAGGTCACACCTGTGAAGTGAAAACCTTTCTCGGTGACTACCTCTTGAAGCTCATCAAGAGAATGCCAAGAGTGTGCAAAGCAGTCATCAAAGCAAAAGGTGGCTACTTTGAAGAACCTAGAATATAAGACATAATTTCAGTTGTTTCACACTTTTTTGTTAAGTATATAATTCCACATGTGTTAATTAATAGTTTTGATGCCTTCAGTGTGAATGTACAATTTTCATAGTCATGAAAATACAGAAAAATCTTTAAATGAGAAGGTGTGTCCAAACTTTTGGTCTGTACAGTATATACCCAGCCAATGTGTGACACTCCATTGCCACCTAACTATCCTAGTTTCAGTAAATTTCACAAATGCCTGAAAGGCATTTTGCTCTGAAGAAATAATACGTTTCACAGAACAACCACGTGTATCAAGCTACACCAATCAGCCACAGAATTATAACCACTGACAGATGAAATGCCCAAACTGAATATCTCATGCAGTGGCATCAGTCAAGTGGTGGAATGTATTTGGTAGCAAGTGGTGAGTTCTTGAGATTAGTGTGTTGGACGCAGGAACACTATCTCCAGATCATATAGAGTGTTTATGTATTAAAAGGATAGTACCTATAAAAACGGTCGAAGGAAGGCCAAGAGGTGGTTCACAACATTGCAATGGAAATATTGATGAACATGGTGAGTAAAATCAAGTCCATATTGCCTAATGGTCTGATCCCACTACTGTAGCACAAATTGCTCAGAAAGTTCATACTGGCTATGAAAGGAAGATCGCAGGAGCTGATTCAGCAAAGAACACTTTTGTAAAACGCTTTGAAAAGTCTAAATTTTCTAAACAACACTGCATTTTTTGCGCCAGTGGCTATGTTAAAATGGGCAGAGCTTGAGAGGGGCGAGATGAGGCATTGCCATGTCCGCCTGTCAAATAAATTGAAAGAGTCTCTTACTCCAAGAATGCTAATCCAGTCCCTGTGTGCAACTCTTAATGAATTCAGCACATCGTACTCAAGTGAACTCATCAATAAGAGTGATGTGTGCAACGCTAATATCAATGAGTCTGCCCCATAGCTGGTCACAGTCACTGTGTTGACCCTTGTCCACTGCCAAAAGCACCTACAATGGACACATGAGCAACACAGCTGGACATGATGATAAAAGGTGGACTGTTGAGGCTTGTTCTGTTTGGGAGACTATTTTGACACGTACCACCTACCTACATATGATTGTAAACCAAGAAAACCCCTTTGTGGCAATGTTTTTCTAATGCTAAGCGGCTTATTTCACTAAAGTAAACCATCTTGCAAAGATTGTTCATGAAATAGCTTGAGGAACATTAAAAATAGTTCAAAGTGTTTACTTGGCCTCCAAATTCTCCATATCTCAGTCTAATTGAGCATCTGTGACATGTGCTGGAAAAACATGCCCAAGCCACCTGGTAACAAACAGGATCTAAGGATCTGATGCTAAGAACATAGGGACCGATTCTATGTTTGTTGTTTTTTTTAGTCACTTATCTTTTTTTTGTTTTGGGTCATTCATTGATGGTTTTTGGCCAGATTCTTGCATATATGGTTCATAGTTCCTAAGGAGTCTATGTCTCAATGGGTCAGAGCTGTTTTGTTGGCATGAAGTAAGCCTATATACTAGACAGGTGGTTTTAGTGGTATGGCTGGTTGAGCACATGTGAAGTTCTTCAAAAGGACTGCATTGTGTAGAGTGCCAACATGAACCGCTGCCATATTGTAGGCCAGAGAGGGCACTGACGACACTGCACATCACATTTGGCTGAGCCCATGAACCATGCTTTCATTTTCAGCATTTGAACCAGAAAAAAAAACATATTACATATATACAATAAACATAAAACTTACCAGCAGCGTCTAAGACCTCCTTATCAATCTTCTCTGATAAGAGACACAGCAAGCCATGTGCCCCAGAAACTCCTTTCAACAGTTCTGCCCTTGGTACAGGATCATCTGAATCCCACTGCTGGATGGTACAGCTAGAAGATAAATACGTTTCAAGCCTTAGTCTGGGTACATATAATGTGCACGCAGTGCAATTTTTGGCCGCTGTGTTCCCTAAACAGGGTAGTTTTACTACAATATAAAACATTGTAAGAAAAAAAAAATAAAGTTAAAATGCGTAAACATCTACATAGGCTTCTGATCAGTCATCTAGTCACTTGCGCTGGTGAAAATCGCTGTCACATAGTATCCAATGTGTTTCCTGAAATCTACTGTTTCCACTACAGATAAGTGGCCTTATGTACAGCAGATAACAGAGACTTATCTTCTTTCCAGTCTATTGAAATCATTGACAAATCCCTATTATTAAGACAAGGGTCAATAACTGAACAAGGATGCTTTGATTTATACATTATTAAGATATTTAGGTGATACGGCTATAGATTTCAGCTATTGCTTGTTATATAATAGCCTTTTCTCTACTGATCACACATGCAAATATCTAACCAGTGAGTTTTGGAGATATTATTACTGTCTGTATATATATATATATATATATATATATATATATATATATATATACACGGTATTTTTCATGGTGATTGACAACGTTGTTCTAGTTATATGTTCTTTAAAGAGGCAGGGTATTCTAGCTCTATTGTGGGCTACTGGACTCAGAAAGAGGGTAGGAAAGGTCCAATGACTGGAAGTTCTACAAGGACAGGAAAATCCAAGAAGGATGGGAGATTTTGCTAAATGAAATTGCCACTGCACAATCGGTAACAATCCCGAAAAGAAAGAAGAATTGGAAGAATTAAAGAGACCAGGATGGATGAACACAGAACTTAATCACCTGTTAAAAAGGAAAAAAGAACTGTATATTACATGGAAAGAGGGAGACATATATATTGAGTGATCGCACTCAAAGAGTGGTGATAAACACATCCAATTGGAAGAGTGTTTCAAGTGGAGTATCACAAGGCTCTGTCCTGGCCCCAGTGTTGTTCAACATTTTTATGAATGATCCTTACTAGAAATATAGTAAACTGCACCAGAGGGGTATTTTTCCCACTCGTTTGTTAGAGAAAGATACTTGACTGAATTACAACAGCATATCGAACCATTCTTCGGAGCTCAGCAATGGAAAGACAATTCCAAAATTAACGAAGAAGAAAAGAAGAGAAAGAATTGCAGCACTCACCATGCTGGAATAATTCATGCTGGTACGAGGGTCGGACTGGGGTGTCTGGGGCCCACCAGGGGAATGGACTGTAGGGGTCCACCCTACAGCTATATGCAAATATCTGTCAGTAGTTATCATGATTATATTATGGTGCGCCCCCATAACTGGGGATGTACAAATATGCAACCACCTACGTCCATATCATATAGCTGGCACTTCCTAATACATAATCACTAACTTCGGTCTAACCTTAAAGACAGCCGAAATGAAGAGATCCAGAATAAAATTAAAATAAAGCTTTATTACGGAACAAAATTCTACCCAGTGCAATAATGCACAAGCACCTTAACAAAAGATGGGAGGCCAAATAGCATGCATTACTAAAAGCATATGCTGCATGGTAATAAGTGCAGGATCATATATTAATCTGGTACCATATTGGCTGTCTAAGCATACATATAGTATAAACAATACAGACATGTAATTGACCAGAAACTGTTATTGTAACAGTTTCTATTGGGGATAAAAGTTCAACATTCTGCCGACTGGGTCCGAGCAGTCAGATCCCCCCCCACCACCAAGCAATACATTATCACTTATCCTGTGGACAGGTGATTATTCACAGGAGAACCTCTGTAGATGCATCTCTGACGCTGTGATCCAAGTATCTAATCTCTAATGGAAATAAAGAATCTTCTCCTAATTAATTTCAGAGAGAACAGATGACTGCCATACACAACACAATCCACTATACCAAGACCAATAATATCCCCATACAGGGAAGAAATACCACCACACTATTAACAGATCACAGCGACTGAATAATACTACATATTACCAGCATATAGGCACCAAATAATACCACATACAAGGAGAAATACCGCCACACCATAACTAGACTACATATTCCACACATAGTGACCGAATAATACCACATATAGGGGATAAATACCACCACACTGTGACCAGACCACATATTACCATCACATAGTGCCTGAATACTAAAATACTGACCATGAATACAAACCACACTACTAACAACACTGTTATTACCACCAGTGACATTATACACAAGAGTTCTGTATATACTTGCCAGTGTACAGGTAATACAGTGGTCACTGGTGACATTACACACAGGAGCTCTGTATATAGTGTCAGTGTACAGGTAATACAGATATCACCAGTGACAACATACACAGTAGCTCTATATATACAGTCATGGCCAAAAGTATTGACACCCCTGCAATTCTGTCAAATAATACTCATTTTCTTCCTGAAAATGATTGCAAACACAAATTATTTGGTATTATCTTCATTGAACTTGTCTTAAATGAAAAAACACAAAAAAGAATTGTCCTAAAGCCAAATTGGATATAATTCCACACCAAACATAAAAAAGGGGGTGGACAAAAGTAGTGGCACTGTATTGGCAAGTGTTGGCAATAACTAAATCACACTTGCAGCCAGTTGACATGGATTAAAGTTGACTCAACCGCTGTCCTGTGTCCTTGTGTGTACCACATTGAGCATGGAGGAAAGAAAGAAGACCAAAGAACTGTCTGAGGACTTGAGAAACCAAATTGTGAGGAAGCATGAGCAATCTCAAGGCTACAAGTCCATCTCCAAAGACCTGAATGTTCCTGTGTCTACCGTGCGCAGTGTCATCAAGAAGTTTAAAGCCCATGGCACTGTGACTAACCTCCCTAGATGTCGACGGAAAAGAAAAATTGACAAGAGATTTCAATGCAAGATTGTGTGAATGTTGGATAAAGAACCACGACTAACATCCAAACAAGTTCAAGCTGCCCTGCAGTCCGAGGGTACAACAGTGTCAACCCGTACTATCCGTCGGCGTCTGAATGAAAAGGGACTGTATGGTAGGAGACCCAGGAAGACCCCACTTCTTACCCCGAGACATAAAAAAGCCAGGCTGGAGTTTGCCCAAAACTTACCTGAAAAAGCCTAAAACGTTTTGGAAGAATGGTCTCTGGTCAGATGAGACAAAAGTAGAGCTTTTTGGGCAAAGGCATCAACACAAAGTTTACAGGAGAAAAAAAAGAGGCATTCAAAGAAAAGAACACGGTCCCTACAGTCAAACATTGCGGAGGTTCCCTGATGTTTTGGGGTTGCTTTGCTGCCTCTGGCACTGGACTGCTTGACCGTTTGATTTGGTTTATGAAGTCTGAAGACTACCAACAAATTTTGCAGCATAATGTAGGGCCCAGTGTGAGAAAGCTGGGTCTCCCTCAGAGGTCATGGGTCTTCCAGCAGGACAATTTTCCAAAACACACTTCAAAAAGCACTAGAAAATGGTTTGAGAGAAAGCACTGGAGACTTCTAAGGTGGCCAGCAATGAGTCCAGACCTGAATCCCATAGAACACCTGTGGAGAGATCTAAAAATGGCAGTTTGGAGAAGGCACCCTTCAAATATCATGGACCTGGAGCAGTTTGCCAAAGAAGAATGGTCTAAAATTCCAGCAGAGCATTGTAAGAAACTCATTGATGGTTACCGGAAGCGGTTGGTCGCAGTTATTTTGGCTAAAGGTTGTGCAACCAAGTATTAGGCTGAGGGTGCCAATACTTTTGTCTGAACCATTTTTGGATTTTTGTGTGAAATGATCAATGTTTTGCTTTTTGCTTCATTCTCTTTTGTGTTTTTTCATTTAAGACAAATTAAATGAAGATAATACCAAATAATTTGTGTTTGCAATCATTTTCAGGAAGAAACTGAGTATTATCTGACAGAATTGCAGGGGTGTCAATACTTTTGGCCATGACTGTAGTGTCAGTGTAAAGGTGATCACCAGTGACATTATACACAGGAACTCTGTACACAGTATATAGTGTGCGTGTACATATTACACTACGTTATAAAAGAGAAAGAACCGGGCGCACTACCATAACATAAATTATATGAATACAGGTAATACAGTGATCACCAGTGACCTTATGCACAGTAGCTCTGTATATAGTGTGCAGTGTACAGGTAATACAGTAATCACGTGACATTATACACAGGAGCCCTGTATATAATGTCAGTGTACAGGTAATACAGTGATCACCAGTGACCTTATACACAGCAGCTCTGTATACAGTCATGGCCAAAAGTATTGACACCCCTGCAATTCTGTCAGATAATACTCAGTTTCTTCCTGAAAATGATTGCAAACACAAATTCTTTGGTATTATCTTCATTTATTTTGTCTTAAATGAAAAAACACAAAAGAGAATGAAGCAAAAAGCAAAACTTTGATCATTTCACACCAAACTCCAAAAATGGGCCGGACAAAAGTATTGGCACCCTCAGCCTAATACTTGGTTGCACAACCTTTAGCCAAAATAACTGTGACCAATGGCTTCCGGTAACCATCAATGAGTTTCTTACAATGCTCTGCTGGAATTTTAGACAATTCTTCTTTGGCAAACTGCTCCAGGTCCCTGATATTTGAAGGGTGCCTTCTCCAAACTGCCATTTTTAGATCTCGGCACAGGTGTTCTATGGGATTCAGGTCTGGACTCATTGCTGGCCACCTTAGAAGTCTCCAGTGCTTTCTCTCAAACCATTTTCTAGTGCTTTTTGAAGTGTCTTTTGGGTCATTCTCCTGCTTTAAGGCCCATGACCTCTGAGGGAGACCCAGCTTTCTCACACTGGGCCCTACATTATGCTGCAAAATTTGTTGGTAGTCTTCAGACTTCATAATGCCATGCACACGGTCAAACAGACCAGTGCCAGAAGCAGCAAAGCAACCCCAAAATATCAGGGAACCTCCGCCATGTTTGACTGTAGGGACCGTGTTCTTTTGCCTCTTTTTTTCTCCTGTAAACTCTATGTTGATGCCTTTGCCCAAAAATCTCTTGTCAATTTTTCTTTTCCGTCCACATCTAGGGAGGTTAGTCACAGTGTCATGGGCTTTAAACTTCTTGATGACACTGCGCACGGTAGACACAGGTGCATTCAGGTCTTTGGAGATGGACTTGTAGCCTTGAGATTGCTCATGCTTCCTCACAATTTGGTTTCTCAAGTCCTCAGACAGTTCTTTGGTCTTCTTTCTTTTCTCCATGCTCAATGTGGTACCCACAAGGACACAGGACAGAGGTTGAGTCAACTTTAATCCATGTCAACTGGCTGCAAGTGTGATTTAGTTATTGCCAACACCTGTTAGGTGCCACAGGTAAGTTACAGGTGCTGTTAACCCCTTCCCGACCTTTGACGCCACGTAGGCGTCATGAAAGTCGGTGCCAATCCGACCCATGACGCCTATGTGGCGTCATGGAAAGATCGCGTCCCTGCAGGCCGGGTGAAAGGGTTAACTCCCATTTCACCCGATCTGCAGGGACAGGGGGAGTGGTAGTTTAGCCCAGGGGGGGTGGCTTCACCCCCTCGTGGCTACGATCGCTCTGATTGGCTGTTGAAAGTGAAACTGCCAATCAGAGCGATTTGTAATATTTCACCTATTATAACGGGTGAAATATTACAATCCAGCCATGGCCGATGCTGCAATATCATCGGCCATGGCTGGAAACATTAATGTGCCCCCACCCCACCGATCGCCCCCCCAGCCCCCCGATCTGTCCGGTACACTGCTCCGGCTCCCCTCTGTCCTGTGCTCCGCTCCCCCCGTGCTCTTGTCCGCTCCCCCCGTGCTTCAATCACCCCCCTGTGCTCCGATCACCCCCCCTGCACTCCGATCCACCCCCCTCCGTGCTCCGTTCCACCCCCCGTGCTCCGTTCCACCCTCCCCGTGCTCCGTTCTACCCCCCCGTGCTCCGTTCCACCCCTCCCGCGCTCCGATTCACCCCCCCATGCTCCGATCCCCCCCCCGTGCTCCCACCACCCTATCATACTTACCGATCCTGCCGGGGTCCGTCCGTCTTCTCCCCGGGCGCCGCCATCTTCCAAAATGGCGGGCGCATGCGCAGTGCGCCCGCCGAATCTGCCGGCCGGCAGATTCGTTCCAAAGTGCATTTTGATCACTGAGATATAATCTATCTCAGTGATCAAAATAAAAAAAATAATAAATGACCCCCCCTTTGTCACCCCCATAGGTAGGGACAATAAAAAAATAAAGAATTTTTTTTTTCCACTAATGTTAGAATAGGGTTAGGGGTAGGGTTAGGGCTAGGGTTAGGGCTAGGGTTAGGGCTAGGGTTAGGGCTAGGGGTAGGGTTAGGGGTAGGGTTAGGGGTAGGGTTAGGGGTAGGGTTAGGGTTTCGGTATGTGCACACGTATTCTGGTCCTCTGCGGATTTTTCCGCTGCGGATTTGATAAATCCGCAGTGCTAAACCGCTGCGGATTTATGGCGGATTTACCGCGTTTTTTCTGCGCATTTCACTGCGGTTTTACAACTGCGATTTTCTATTTGAGCAGTTGTAAAACCGCTGCGGAATCCGCACAAAGAAGTGACATGCTGCGGAATGTAAACCGCTGCGTTTCCGTGCAGTTTTTCCGCAGCGTGTGTACAGCGATTTTTGTTTCCCATAGGTTTACATTGAACTGTAAACTCATGGGAAACTGCTGTGGATCCGCGCCGTTTTCCGCAGCGTGTGCACATACCTTTAGAATTAGGCCATGTGCACACGGTGCGGATTTGGCTGCGGATCCGCAGCGGATTGGCCGCTGCGGATTCGCAGCAGTGTTCCATCAGGTTTACAGTACCATGTAAACATATGGAAACCAAATCCGCTGTGCCCATGGTGCGGAAAATACCGCGCGGGAACGCTGCGTTGTATTTTCCGCAGCATGTCAATTCTATGTGCGGATTCCGCAGCGTTTTACACCTGTTCCTCAATAGGAATCCGCAGGTGAAATCCGCACAAAAAACAATGGAAATCCGCGGAAAATCCGCAGGTAAAACGCAGTGCCTTTTACACACGGATTTTTCAAAAATGCTGAAAAATCTCACACGAATCCGCAACGTGGGCACATAGCCTTAGGGTTAGGGTTGGAATTAGGGTTGTGGTTAGGGGTGTGTTGTGGTTAGGGTTGTGGTTAGGGTTATGGCTACAGTTGGTATTAGGGTTAGGGGTGTGTTGGGGTTAGGGCTGTGATTAGGGTTATGGCTACAGTTGGGATTAGGGTTAGGGATGTGTTGGGGTTAGGGTTAGGGCTGTGATTAGGGTTATGGCTACAGTTGGAATTAGGGTTGTGGTTAGGGTTAGGGGTGTGTTGGGGTTAGGGTTGTGGTTAGGGGTGTGTTGGGGTTAGGGTTGTGATTAGGGTTATGGCTACAGTTGGGATTAGGGTTAGGGGTGTGTTGGGGTTAGTGTTGGAGGTAGAATTGAGGGGTTACCACTGTTTAGGCACATCAGGGGTCTCCAAACGCAACATGGCGCCACCATTGATTCCAGCCAATCTCGTATTCAAAAAGTCAAATGGTGCTCCCTCAATTCCGAGCCCTGACGTGTGCCCAAACAGTGGTTTACCCCTACATATGGGGTACCAGCATACTCAGGATAAACTGCGCAACAATTACTGGGGTCCAATTTCTCCTGTTACCCTTGTGAAAATAAAAAAATGCTTGCTAAAACATCATTTTTGAGGAAAGAAAAATGATTTATTATTTTCACGGCTCTACGTTGTAAACGTCTGTGAAGCACTTGGGGGTTCAAAGTGCTCACCACATATCTAGATAAGTTCCTTGGGGGGTCTAGTTTCTAAAATGGGGTCACTTGTGGGGGGTTTCTACTGTTTAGGCACACCAGGGGCTCTGCAAACGCAACGTGACGCCCGCAGACCATTCCATCAAAGTCTGCATTTCAAAAGTCACTACTTCCCTTCTGAGCCCCGACGTGTGCCCAAACAGTGGTTTACCTCCACACATGGGGTATCAGCGTACTCAGGAGAAACTGAACAACAAGTTTTGGGGTCCAATTTCTCCTGTAACCCTTGGGAAAATAAAAAATTCTGGGCTAAATAATTATTTTTGAGGACAGAAAACGTATTTATTATTTTCACGGCTCTGCATTATATACTTCTATGAAGCACTTGGGGGTTCAAAGTGCTCACCACACATCTAGATAAGTTCCTTTCGGGGTCTAGTTTCCAAAATGGGGTCACTTGTGGGGGGTTTCTACTGTTTAGCCACATCAGGGGCTCTGCAAACGCAACGTGACGCCCGCAGAGCATTCCATCAAAGTCTGCATTTCAAAACGTCACTACTTCAAATCCGAGCCCCGGCATGTGCCCAAACAGTAGTTTACCCCCACATATGGGGTATCACCGTACTCAGGAGAAACTGGACAACAAATATTGGGGTAAAATTTCTCCTGTTACCCTTGGGAAAATTAAAAAATTCTGGGCTAAATAATTATTTTTGAGGAAAGAAAATGTATTTATTTTTTTCACGGCTCTGCATTATAAACTTCTGTGAAGTACTTGGGGGTTCAAAGTGCTCACCACACATCTAGATAAGTTCCTTTCGGGGTCTAGTTTCCAAAATGGGGTCACTTGTGGGGGGTTTCTACTGTTAAGCCACATCAGGGGCTCTGCAAACGCAACGTGACGCCCACAGAGCATTCCATCAAAGTCTGCATTTCAAAACGTCACTACTTCACTTCCGAGCCTCGGCATGTGCCCAAACAGTGGTTTACCCCCACATATGGGGCATCAGCGTACTCAGGAGAAACTGGACAACAACTTTTGGGGTCAAATTTCTCCTGATACCCTTGGGAAAATAAAAAATTGCAGGCTAAAAGATCATTTTTGAGAAAATAATTTTTTTTTTTTTTATTTTCATGGCTCTGCGTTATAAACTTCTGTGAAGCACTTGGGGGTTCAAAGTCCTCACCACACATCTAGATTAGTTCCTTTGGTGGACTAGTTTCCAAAATGGGGTCATTTCTGGGGGATCTCCAATGTTTAGGCACACAGGGGCTCTCCAAACGTGACATGGTGTCCGCTAATGATTGGAGCTACCGTATATACTCGAGTATAAGCCGACCCGAGTATAAGCCGACCCCCCTAATTTTGCCACAAAAAACTGGGAAAACTTATTGACTCGAGTATAAGCCTAGGGTAGAAAATGCAGCATTTACCGGTGAATTTCAAAAATAAAAATAGATGCTCCATACCGTTCATTATTGCCCCATAGATGCTCCATATACAACTGTGCTATATAGAATGCTCTGCACCGTTGATTATGGCCCCATAGATGCTCCTTATAATGCTGTGCCATATATGCTCTGCACCTTTGATTATGGCCCCATAGATGCTCCTTATAATGCTGTGCCATATATGCTCTGCACCTTTGATTATGGCCCCATAAATGCTCCTTATGTTGTGCCATATATGCTCTGCACCTTTGATTATGGCCCCATAAATGCTCCTTATAATGCTGTGCCCCATATATGCTCTGCACCTTTATGGCCCCATAGGTGCTCCTTAGAATGCTGTGCCCCATATATGCTCTGCACCTTTATGGCCCCATAGGTGCTCCTTATAATGCTGTGCCCCATATATGCTCTGCACCTTTATGGCCCCATAGGTGCTCCTTATAATGCTGTGCCCCTTATATGCTCTGCACCTTTATGGCCCCATAGGTGCTCCTTATAATGCTGTGCCCCATATATGCTCTGCACCTTTATGGCCCCATAGGTGCTCCTTATAATGCTGTGCCCCTTATATGCTCTGCACCTTTATGGCCCCATAGGTGCTCCTTATAATGCTGTGCCCCATATATGCTCTGCACCTTTATGGCCCCATAGGTGCTCCTTAGAATGCTGCTGGTGCTGCCATAAAAAAAAAAAATCACATACTCACCTCTCTTCTCAGGACGCCGGCGCTTTCAATAATTACCTGCTCCTCGTGCGGCTCCGTCTCCAGCACTGACGCTCAGCAGAGGGCGCGCACTGACTACGTCACAGCGCCCTCTAACCTGAGCGTCATTGCTAGAGGACGCTGCAGACGGAGCCGGAGCGAGGAGCAGGTAATTATAGCGCTGCGCTCCCCTTACCTGCTGCGGCGCGGTCCCTGCAGTCCCTGGCTTCTCCGGCGCTGCAGCCTCTTCCTGTAATTGAGCGGTCACATGGCACCGATCATTTACAGCAATGAATATGCGGCTCCTCCCCTATGGGGGTGGAGCTGCCTATTCATTTCTGTAATGAGCGGTGCCATGTGACCGCTCAGTACAGGAAGAAGCTGCAGCGCCGGAGAAGCCAGGGACTGCAGGGACCGCGCTGGGAGCAGGTAAGTATGATTACACAGCCCCCGCTCCCCCTCCCCTGCTGACACCCGGGTATATGACTCGAGTATAAGCCGAGAGGGGGACTTTCAGCCCAAAAAAAATGGGCTGAAAATCTCGGCTTATACTCGAGTATATACGGTAATTTTCCATTTAAAAAGCCAAATGGCGTGCCTTCCCTTCCGAGCCCTGCCGTGCGCCCAAACAGTGGTTTACCCCCACATATGGGGTATCAGCGTACTCAGGGCAAACTGGACAACAACATTTGGGGTCCAATTTCTCCTATTACCCTTGGCAAAATAGGAAATTCCAGGCTAAAAAATCATTTTTGAGGATAGAAAAATTATTTTTTATTTTCATGGCTCTGCGTTATAAACTTCTGTGAAGCACCTGGGGGTTTAAAGTGCTCAATATGCATCTAGATAAGTTCCTTGGGGGGTCTAGTTTCCAAAATGGGGTCACTTGTGGGGGAGCTCCAATGTTTAGGCACACAGGGGCTCTCCAAACGCGACATGGTGTCCGCTAACAATTGGAGCTAATTTTCCATTCAAAAAGTCAAATGGCGCGCCTTCCCTTCCGAGCCCTGCCGAGTGCCCAAACAGTGGTTTACCCCCACATATGAGGTATCAGTGTACTCAGGAGAAATTGCCCAAAATTTTAGGATCCATTTTATCCTGTTGCCCATGTGAAAATGAAAAAATTGAGGCTAAAAGAATTTTTTTTGTGAAAAAAAAATAATTTTTCATTTTTACGGATCAATTTGTGAAGCACCTGGGGGTTCAAAGTGCTCACTATGCATCTAGATAAGTTCACTGGGGCGTCTAGTTTCCAAAATGGGGTCACTTGTGGGGGAGCTCCAATTTTTAGGCACTCGGGGGCTCTCCAAACGTGACATGGTGTCCGCTAAAGAGTGGAGCCAATTTTTGATTCAAAAAGTCAAATGGCGCTCCTTCCCTTCCAAGCCCTGCCGTGCGCCAAAACAGTGGTTTACCCCCACATATGAGGTATCAGCGTACTCAGGACAAATTGCACAACAACTTTCGTGGTTCAGTTTCTCCTTTTACCATTGGGAAAATAAAAAAATTGTTGCTAAATGATAATTTTTGTGACTAAAAAGTTAAATGTTCATTTTTTCCTTCCATGTTGCTTCTGCTGCTGTGAAGCACCTGATGGGTTAATAAACTTCTGGAATGTGGTTTTGAGTACCTTGAGGGGTGCAGTTTTTAGAATGGTGTCACTTTTGGGTATTTTCAGCCATATAGACCCCTCAAACTGACTTCAAATGTGAGGTGGTCCCTAAAAAAATGGTTTTGTAAATTTTGTTGTAAAAATGAGAAATCGCTGGTCAAATTTTAACCCTTATAACTTCCTAGCAAAAAAAAATTGTTTCCAAAATTGTGCTGATGTAAAGTAAACATGTGGGAAATGTTATTTATTAACTATTTTGTGTCACATAACTCTCTGGTTTAACAGAATAAAAATTCAAAATGTGAAAATTGTGAAATTTTCAAAATTTTCGCCAAATTTCCGTTTTTATCACAAATAAACGCATAATTTAATGACCTAAATTTACCACTAACATGAAGCCCAATATGTCACGAAAAAACAATCTCAGAACCGCTAGGATCCGTTGAAGCGTTCCTGAGTTATTACCTCATAAAGGGACACTGGTCAGAATTGCAAAAAACGGCAAGGTCTTTAAGGTCAAAATAGGCTGGGTCATGAAGGGGTTAATTACACAAATTAGAGATGCATCACATGATTTTTCGAACAGTGCCAATACTTTTGTCCACCCCCTTTTTTATGTTTGGTGTGGAATTATATCCAATTTGGCTGCAGGACAATTCTTTTTGTGTTTTTTTCTTTTAAGACAAATTAAATGAAGATAATAATACCCAATAATTTGTGTTTGCAATCATTTTCAGGAAGAAAATGAGTATTATCTGACAGAATTGCAGGGGTGTCAATACTTTTGGCCATGACTGGATATTGTCAGTGTACAAATAATACAGTGACATTATACACAGGAGCTCAGTATGTAGTGTACAGGTAATACAGTGATCACCAGTGAATTTATACACATGAGCTCTGTATATTGTGTCAGTGTACAGGTAATACAGTGATCACCAGTGACATTATACATAGGAGCTTTGTATATAGTGTATAGTGTACAGGTAATACAGTGATGACCAGTGACATTATATATAGGAGCTCTGTATATAGTGTCAGTGTACAGGTAATACAGTGATCACCAGTGACATTATACATAGGAGCTTTGTATATAGTGTATAGTGTGCAGGCAATACAGTGATGACCAGTGACATTATATACAGGAACTCTGTACACAGTATAAAGTGTGCGTGTACATATTACACTACGTTATAAAAGAGAAAGCACCGGGCGAACTACCATAACATAAATTATATGAAGCTCGAGGTGCAAGAAAGTGGTAAACATGGATAGCAAAAACAGAGGAAAGCCAATCAATGAAGAGAAAAAAGTATTGCTGCACAGAATGAATGTAACGTACTGGTAAGAACACAGTCACTTGTGGGTGTAGGGCTTCAGTAACTGGAGGTGCTCGCATACGAAAAAACAAACAATCCAGTATAAATATGAAAAAAGAAGAACTGCGGCAGCACTCACCAGATAGCGTAGATCAAACATTTATTGAAGGTAAAAAATCCATCATGACGTGTTCACGGCTCGGGGGAGTGCGGACATAGTGGAAGTGAGCAGGGGAAGACTTCCCCTGCTCACTTCCACTATGTCCGCACTCCCCCGAGCCGTGAACACGTCATGATGGATTTTTTACCTTCAATAAAGGTTTGAGCTACGCTATCTGGTGAGTGCTGCCGCAGTTCTTCTTTTTTCATATAAAAACAGAGGAAAGCACCACTACAATTATGCACACCACGCAGAAATATAAATATTCCAGAAGACAATATATAGAAAGCAGAGGTTTTTATTGAAACACCACACAATATAAAACATACTTAAAACCAAAGAACCAACATAGAAACCTTGTCCATATAGAATAATAACACATTATCAACTTAGTGTATAGTATAATGCCTGAACACTAGCACATATATCTATTGGCTCATGAGGCTCATGATGATGGACATGATTACCAACCAACATATGAATCCCCCAAAGAAAACACAAGGGAAGTCCAAAGCAAATACATGAACATTCTTATAAGCCATCACAGACAACTAGCCATCTATCTTGGGTGTATGGGGACATTGTTCCCCTGCCAATGCTGAACATGGGTAATCTAATCTGTTGGGATCTTTGTACTCTATGGGCTACTTTACCTTATCATATGGCTAGTTGTCTGTGATGGCTTATAAGCCTTTTCATGTATTTGCTTTAGACTTCCCTTGTGTTTTCTTTGGGGGATTCATATGTTGGTTGGTAATCATGTCCATCATCATGAGCCAATAGATATATGTGCTAGTGTTCAGGCATTATACTATACACTTGAGACCTCTATGGTTACTGATTGCCCGTCGCTGTGAGCGCCACCCTGTGGTCGGCGCTCACAGCACACGTGCAATTCTGCTACATAGCAGCGATCAGCAAATCGCTGCTATGTAGCAGAGCCGATCGGGTTGTGCCTGCTTCTAGCCTCCCATGGAGGCTATTGAAGCATGGCAAAAGTTAAAAAAAAAAAAGTTTAAAAAAATGTGAAAAAAATAAAAAAAACATAAAAGTTTAAATCACCCCCCTTTCGCCCCAATCAAAATAAATCAATAAAAAAAATATCAAATCTAAGCATATTTGGTATCGCCGCGCTCAGAATCGCCCGATCTATCAAATAAAAAAAAGTATTAACCTGATCGCTAAACAGCGTAGCGGGAAAAAAACTCGAAACGCCAGAATTACGTTCTTTTGGTCACCGCGACATTGCATTAAAATGCAATAACGGGCGATCAAAAGAACGTATCTGCACCGAAATGCTATCATTAAAAACGTCATCTCGGCACGCAAAAAATAAGCCCTCAACCGACCCCAGATGATGAAAAATGGAGACGCTACGAGTATCGGAAAATGGCGCAATTTTTTTTTTTTTTTTAGCAAAGTTTGGAATTTTTTTTCACCACTTAGATAAAAAATAACCTAGTCATGTTTGGTGTCTATGAACTCGTAATGACCTGGAAAATCATAATGGCAGGTCATTTTTAGCATTTAGTGAACCTAGCAAAAAAGCCAAACAAAAAACCAATGTGGGATTGCACTTTTTTTGCAATTTCACCGCACTTGGAATTTTTTTCCCGTTTTCTAGTACACGACATGCTAAAACCAATGATGTCGTTCAAAAGTACAACTCGTCCCGCAAAAAATAAGCCCTCACATGGCCAAATTGACGGAAAAATAAAAAAGTTATGGCTCTGGGAAGGAGGGGAGCGAAAAACGAACACGGAAAAACGAAAAATCCCCCGGTCATGAAGGGGTTAAAAGTCGTATCCGCAGTCGTTAAGGGGTTAATATTGTGTTTTTAAAAAAAACTTTAGTTTCAACCAAATGGCGCCGGTTGTGTTCCATGTACCAGTGCGGAGGCGTTGCTATGTTCAACAGCGACAATTTTTTTTTCTTGAAATTACAGAAAAACGACTGGCACATCCAAACTAGTGTGAATAGGTGCATACCAGGAGCAGCTACCTCCATATACAACATACTTAATAATTTCTTTTTCTTGAGCATGTTCCCACACTGGTCCTCGGAACACAGTGGGCCGCACATGTGCAGACTGAGAGCATTGCTTGCCGATAGATGCTATTGCGCGTGCGCCAGCACCGTTTTGCTGAAGCAAAATTTTTCTTTTTTGAAGACCACAATATTAAAGGCGCAGTATTTAAAATAGGAAGCACGTCACTGAAGGTTCAGTGACCTGTCATTTAAGCCCAGAATGATCCCTATGAGGCCAGAACACCAATAAAGATCCGCATAACGGCATGCCCCGCAGCAACAGCATCGGACAAAAATCTGTTCATCTTTGCACCGGAAAGGCTCTTGAATTAGTTGAAAATAAAATACTCTCAAAACTTGGGTAATCATTTAGTTAATTTGTGTTGCAAATCTGTAGTGTTGAATATATGATGTGAAATGTTTTTATGTGCAATATAATCACTTTAATTTCTTATAACTAACCACAGTTATTCACTATGCCCGGGCAACGCCGGGCTCTTCAGTGTGTGTGTATACTGTATATATATATTGTAGCGTGGCTAAAGGTTGTGTAGTCGACGGGAGGTATGTGTCACATAGGTGGCTTGTCGCTGTGATGTAACCCGGAGTGTTTTATTTGCTGCACATAACCATGCCTATCTATATGTGTTTCAGGACCTGTGGTGATGTCATAACCACATGTCTAATCATGTGATGGGTTCCTGGGTGTGGTTAGATCCATATAAGACAGGCTAATGCTTAACCCAGGATGTGTGTGTGTGGAGGTGAAACCCTCCAGAGTGTGTTAAGGCTCCAGGACTGAGCCTGAAGGACTGGACACTTGTTTTTCTTTTCCTGAGCTAAAGGCTATTTGCTTTCTGTTATTTACGGAGCAATAAACCCTGTGAACTTTTAATGGAACGGGCCTCCTGAGTGTCACCCGTCGCACCTGAGCGAGTACAACCCCTACAATATATATAACAGACCAAAAGTTTGGACACACCTTCTCATTTAAAGATTTTTCTGTATTTTTATGACTATGAAAATTATACATTTACACTGAAGGCATCAAAACTACGAATTAACACGTGGAATTATATACTTAACAAAAAAGAGTGAAACAATTGAAAATATGTCTTATTTTCTAGGTTCTTCAAAATAGCCACCTTTTGCTTTTATAACTGCTTTGCACACTCTTGGCATTCTCTTGATGAGCTTCAAGAGGTAGTCTCCGGGAATGGTCTTCCAACAATCTTGAAGGAGTTCCCAGAGATGCTTAGCACTTGTTGGCCCTTTTGCCTTCACTCTGCGATCCAGATCACCCCAAACCATCTCGATTGGGTTCAGGTCTGGTGACTGTGGAGGCCAGGTCATCTGGCATAGCACCCCATCACTCTCCTACTTGGTCAAATAGCCCTTACGCAGCCTGGAGGTGAGTTTGGGGTCATTGTCCTGCTGAAAAATAAATGATAATCCAACTAACGCAAACCGGATGGAATAGCATGCCGCTGCAAGATGCTGTGGTAGCCATGCTGGTTCAGTATGCCTTCAATTTTGAATAAATCCCCAACAGTGTCACCAGCAAAGCACCCCCACACCATCACACCTCCTCAATGCTTCAAGGTGGGAACCAGGCATGTAGAGTCAATCCGTTTACGTTTTCTGCGTCGCACAAAGACACGGTGGTTGGAACCAAAGATCTCAAATTTGGACTCATCAGACCAAAGCACAGATTTCCACTGGTCTAATGTCCATTCCTTGTGTTCTTTAGCCCAAACAAGTCTCTTCTGCTTGTTGCCTGTCCTTAGCAGTGGTTTCCTAACAGCTATTTTACCATGAAGGCTAGCTGCACAAAGTCTCCTCTTAAGGGCTCCTTTCCACTTGCGAGATAAACGTCCGTGTATCGCATGTGAAAACCAAGCTCTGGCGCCAGCACTCCAGAGTGGAGAGTGCGGCTGCACAGCAATACATGGAGCCGCACGCTCCGCTCCCAAGTGCCGGCGCCAGAGCTTGGTTTTCACATGCGAGACACGGACGTTTATCTCGCAAGTGGAAAGGAGCCATAACAGTTGTTGTAGAGATGTGTCTGCTGCTAGAACTCTGTGTGCCATTGACCTGGTCTCTAATCTGAGCTGCCGTTAACCTGCGATTTCTGAGGCTGGTGACTCAGATAAACTTATTCTCAGAAGCAGAGGTGACTCTTGGTCTTCCTTTCCTGGGGCGATCCTCATGTGAACCAGTTTCTTTGTAGCGCTTGATGGTTTTTGCAACTGCACTTGGGGACACTTTCAAAGTTTTCCCAATTTTTCGGACTGACTGACTTCATTTCTTAAAGTAATGATGGACACTAATTTTTTCTTTACTTAGCTGCTTTTTTCTTGCTAGAATACAAATTCTAACAGTCTATTCAGTAGGACTATCAGCTGTGTATCCACCAGACTTCTGCTCAACACAACTGACGGTCCCAACCCCATTTATAAAGCAAGAAATCCCAGTTATTAAACCTGACCGGGCACACCTGTGAAGTGAAAACCATTCCCGGTGACTACCTCTTGAAGCTCATCAAGAGAATGCCAAGAGTGTGCAAAGCAGTCATCAAAGCAAAAGGTGACTACTTTGAAGAACCTAGAATATAAGACATAATTTCAGTTGTTTCACACTTTTTTGTTAAGTACATAATTCCACATGTGTTAATTCATACTTTTGATGCCTTCAGTGTGAATGTACAATTTTCATAGTCATGAAAATACAGAAAAATCTTTAAATGAAGTGTGTCCAAACTTTTGGTCTGTACTGTGTATATATATATATATATATATATACATATATATATATATATATATATACATACATACATACACACACACATACAGTGGGGCAAAAAAGTATTTAGTCAGTCAGCAATAGTGCAAGTTCCACCACTTAAAAAGATGAGAGGCGTCTGTAATTTACATCATAGGTAGACCTCAACTATGGGAGACAAACTGAGAAAAAAAAATCCAGAAAATCACATTGTCTGTTTTTTTTAACATTTTATTTGCATATTATGGTGGAAAATAAGTATTTGGTCAGAAACAAACAATCAAGATTTCAGGCTCTCACAGACCTGTAACTTCTTCTTTAAGAGTATCCTCTTTCCTCCACTCATTACCTGTAGTAATGGCACCTGTTTAAACTTGTTATCAGTATAAAAAGACACCTGTGCACACCCTCAAATAGTCTGACTCCAAACTCCACTATGATGAAGACCAAAGAGCTGTCAAAGGACACCAGAAACAAAATTGTAGCCCTGCACCAGGCTGGGAAGACTGAATCTGCAATAGCCAACCAGCTTGGAGTGAAAAAATCAACAATGGGAGCAATAATTAGAAAATGGAAGACATACAAGACCACTGATAATCTCCCTCGATCTGGGGCTCCACGCAAAATCCCACCCCGTGGGGTCAGAATGATCACAAGAACGGTGAGCAAAAATCCCAGAACCACGCGGGGGGACCTAGTGAATGAACTGCAGAGAGCTGGGACCAATGTAACAAGGCCTACCATAAGTAACACACTACGCCACCATGGACTCAGATCCTGCAGTGCCAGACGTGTCCCACTGCTTAAGCCAGTACATGTCCGGGCCCGTCTGAAGTTTGCTAGAGAGCATTTGGATGATCCAGAGGAGTTTTGGGAGAATGTCCTGTGGTCTGATGAAACCAAACTGGAACTGTTTGGTAGAAACACAACTTGTCGTGTTTAGAGGAAAAAGAATACTGAGTTGCATCCATCAAACACCATACCTACTGTAAAGCATGGTGGTGGAAACATCATGCTTTGGGGCTGTTTCTCTGCAAAGGGGCCAGGACGACTGATCCGGGTACATGAAAGAATGAATGGTGCCATGTATCGTGAGATTTTGAGTGCAAACCTCCTTCCATCAGCAAGGGCATTGAAGATGAAACGTGGCTGGGTCTTTCAACATGACAATGATCCAAAGCACACCGCCAGGGCAACGAAGGAGTGGCTTTGTAAGAAGCATTTCAAGGTCCTGGAGTGGCCTAGCCAGTCTCCAGATCTCAACCCTATAGAAAACCTTTGGAGGGAGTTGAAAGTCCGTGTTGCCAAGCAAAAAGCCAAAAACATCACTGCTCTAGAGGAGATCTGCATGGAGGAATGGGCCAACATACCAACAACAGTGTGTGGCAACCTTGTGAAGACTTACAGAAAACGTTTGACCTCTGTCATTGCCAACAAAGGATATATTACAAAGTATTGAGATGAAATTTTGTTTCTGACCAAATACTTATTTTCCACCATAATATGCAAATAAAATGTTAAAAAAACAGACAATGTGATTTTCTGGATTTTTTTTTCTCAGTTTGTCTCCCATAGTTGAGGTCTACTTATGATGTAAATTACAGACACCTCTCATCTTTTTAAGTGGTGGAACTTGCACTATTGCTGACTGACTAAATACTTTTTTGCCCCACTGTATATATATATATATATACACACGTACGTACGTACACGTGCGCGTGCACACACGCACACGATCTAAATGGAAACCATACTTGGTGCTCCTGTGTACATAATTGTCTAAAATATTAAAATATATAATATTGATTTCATATAGTGAATGATAAATGAAAAGGCAAATTGAGATGTCAGGATTGCTGTCTTTTTTGGCCACTTTGCCTACCCCCTTCCCCCTCCCCCCCCAAAAAAAAAGACCAAATGTCAATCAGACCCCAAAATTGTACCAATAAAACCTACAGCTCTGTTGTCTGATAAAAGACAAAAAAAGTTATAGCTCTGAAAATAGTGGCACAAACCAATTTTTTTTTTTTCATTAAAAAAATACTATATAACAGTCTACGGGTGAATCAAAATAAATCCCCACATCTGTTCGGATCTGTAGCACAATATTAACATCGTAAGAAGCCAAACAAATTTAAAAAAAAAAAAGCAACATTGATTCTGTTCATTTCAATCACACTGTCCCATTTTTAGTACATTATATGGAAAAATGATATCATTCAAAACTACAACTTGTCCTATGGAAATATAAGGTTGTGGCTTTTGGAAGGGGAGGTTAATGTGGCTACTGCTCTAAACAGTCAAAATGATGGCTAAAGTCATGTAAACAGTCACAAAACTCAGCATTGTGTGACCAGCTGTACTGTCCAGGCTTCTGCAGTCTCATAGTGCCCAGCAATCAAGCTATTTGCCACGTAAGCATGCAATGTAATAACCTAGAACCAGCATATGCTCAGATGTGAGGCTGGCACTGTCCCTGTGCCCAACCTATGCCACCACTGCAAACAACACATGTATACAGACATGTACATAATACTGCAACTGATGGGGAGGAGGCTAGCACCTACATTACTGATGGCACTTACTTTCCTGCTTGGGCTAGGAGTTTCTGCCCTTCTTGGGGCAGCCTTCTACTTACAAACACCTTCATTAGCTGCTGAGCTGCTTTCATTGCCAGCAGTGACACAAGGAAGAGGTGGCCCAGAAGGAGGAGCCCTCCTCACAGGAAACAGGGAGACTTGTAGGTCAAAGAGAGGCAACAGCGCCACCTGGTGTATCGTGGCAGTGACAGCACCAAGCGGTCTGGAGAGAGGAGCCACACAGAAGTGTGTATAGATATACAGTATGTGTATAATACATGCTATAGATATGTGTGTGTATATGTATATATATATATATATATATATATATATATATATATATATATATATATATATATATACTATATGTATGTACTTTTATATTGATATATATATATATAGTGTACAATAATAAAACGTGTATTCTCAATAGTATATGGTATTCCTTACTAATACAGTACACCAACAACACACGATGGAAAAGTGTCCTCTTCATTGTTTTCACAACTTGCCATTTTTCTTCCATTTTCTTTTCTCATCAGGATATGTTGTCTCTATAAAAATAACAGCTAATATTTATAACAAAATGTCTTACATTAGAGTATAAACAAAATCCAATAAAACAAATATTTTCATCTCCAGTATTTTTATTGTACAAACAATACTCAAAGCAAAGGCAAAAACTAGAGATTATTAATCCGAGGGCAGAATTCTTGTTTTATCTTCTTTTCTGCGCTGTAAGGCTTCGGTCTATGTTCTAATTCACACCATTGATTTGTACAATTGGATGATCCTGCATTGGCTTCACTTTTTTCTTCCTAAGGTGGGTTCATTTGTATTTTTTTTAATGATTTTTTTTGTTTTACAGAAAATGTCCTCTTCTCTACAGTCCCAACTTAAAACAGAATTTGTTAAATTGATCAAAAACGGATGCTTTTTTAGTCATTTATTTAATTATTGTCTTTGTTTTTTTTCTCCCTTGACATCTATTAGCAATTTTCATCACTAAGTTGAAATTTGCATTAGTAAGTGTTGGACTGAGGGGCTAAGGGTTTGCCTGGGAAATTCTCTGAGGGTCCATTCCATAACCAAATGGAAATATTACCTTAGCATCATTTACAAATTCCCAGCCAAAACATTCTCCATGCAAACTTGGCCGAGTTTGTGTGCAGCCATATCTCGGTGAAGTATATGGAAAATGTGGCAGGGGGGATTCATGGACCCCCATTAAGATCCAAGAGGTGGCATCTATCTAGTGAAGGGAATGTTCAGAAGTAGCCAAAAGCTTTATCAGCGTGCAGTTTTACCATAAAATGTAGGTTTTTTCAGGCTGTGAGTTTACTCTGATTAACTGAAAAATATCATCTTAGTGCAGAATTAGTATATATAGCTTTATTATAGTCATTGTATAGTCATACAATGTTTACTGCAAGTATAGCCACATGCATAGATATTCTCTCGGAGCCCAGTACTCTTCATTAAGTCAGTGGTACTTCTTTGGGCATGGATCCACCTTTCAGTCCCGCTAACAAGTTATTTGCCGCCAGAGCTGCCATGGCATTCCGTGTTTCCACAGTGGCACTGGCAATGTGTGGGAGAACGACTGGAAAAAAGAGAGACAGAGTCAGATGTCTATTAGTCACAGTGTGATCTAGTCTACATTTATAGGACTGCATTCTGCTATGACATTTACTGTACTTTGGCCATGCTTGTCCAGAGTGGAGAAAATCAGTCATTAACTAGTTAAAGGGAACCTGTCACCTGAATTTGGCGGGACCAGTTTTGGGTCATTCGGTCGGAGTTATCAGGTGTTTGATTCACCCTTTCCTTACCCGCTGGCTGCATGCTGGCTGCAATACTGGATTGAAGTTCCAATCAATCAATCTTGCCTTGCGCAGGCATGTACTACGGAGGACAGAGAATGAACTTCAATCTAATATTGCGGCCAGCATGCAGCCAGCGGGTAAGGAAAGGGTGAATCAAACACCTGAAAACCCCGCCCATATGACCCAAAACCAGTCCCGCCAAATTCAGGTGACAGGTTCCCTTTAAAGGCGTTATCCAGGACTAGAGTATTCCTTTACTATAGGCCTAAGAAATAACAGACAGGTGGTTGGTTGCTATATACAGTGGGGTAAAAAAGTATTTAGTCAGTCAGCAATAGTGCAAGTTCCACCACTTAAAAAGATGAGAGGCGTCTGTAATTTACATCATAGGTAGACCTCAACTATGGGAGACAAACTGAGAAAAAAAAATCCAGAAAATCACATTGTCTGTTTTTTTAACAATTTATTTGCATATTATGGTGGAAAATAAGTATTTGGTCAGAAACAAACTATCAAGATTTCTGGCTCTCACAGACCTGTAACTTCTTCTTTAAGAGTCTACTCTTTCCTCCACTCATTACCTGTAGTAATGGCACCTGTTTAAACTTGTTATCAGTATAAAAAGACACCTGTGCACACCCTCAAACAGTCTGACTCCAAACTCCACTATGGTGAAGACCAAAGAGCTGTCAAAGGACACCAGAAACAAAATTGTAGCCCTGCACCAGGCTGGGAAGACTAAATCTGCAATAGCCAACCAGCTTGGAGTGAAGAAATCAATAGTGGGAGCAATAATTAGAAAATGGAAGACATACAAGACCACTGATAATCTCCCTCGATCTGGGGCTGCACGCAAAATCCCACCCCGTGGGGTCAGAATGATCACAAGAACGGTGAGCAAAAATCCCAGAACCACGCGGGGGGACCTAGTGAATGAACTGCAGAGAGCTGGGACCAATGTAACAAGGCCTACCATAAGTAACACACTACGCCACCATGGACTCAGATCCTGCAGTGCCAGACGTGTCCCACTGCTTAAGCCAGTACATGTCTGGGCCTGTCTGAAGTTTGCTAGAGAGCATTTGGATGATCCAGAGGAGTTTTGGGAGAATGTCCTATGGTCTGATGAAACCAAACTGGAACTGTTTGGTAGAAACACAACTTGTCGTGTTTGGAGGAAAAAGAATACTGAGTTGCATCCATCAAACACCATACCTACTGTAAAGCATGGTGGTGGAAACATCATGCTTTGGGGCTGTTTCTCTGCAAAGGGGCCAGGACGACTGATCCGGGTACATGAAAGAATGAATGGGGCCATGTATCGTGAGATTTTGAGTGCAAACCTCCTTCCATCAGCAAGGGCATTGAAGATGAAACGTGGCTGGGTCTTTCAACATGACAATGATCCAAAGCACACCGCCAGGGCAACGAAGGAGTGGCTTTGTAAGAAGCATTTCAAGGTCCTGGAGTGGCCTAGCCAGTCTCCAGATCTCAACCCTATAGAAAACCTTTGGAGGGAGTTGAAAGTCCGTGTTGCCAAGCGAAAAGCCAAAAACATCACTGCTCTAGAGGAGATCTGCATGGAGGAATGGGCCAACATACCAACAACAGTGTGTGGCAACCTTGTGAAGACTTACAGAAAACGTTTGACCTCTGTCATTGCCAACAAAGGATATATTACAAAGTATTGAGATGAAATTTTGTTTCTGACCAAATACTTATTTTCCACCATAATATGCAAATAAATTGTTAAAAAAACAGACAATGTGATTTTCTGGATTTTTTTTTCTCAGCTTGTCTCCCATAGTTGAGGTCTACCTATGATGCAAATTACAGACGCCTCTCATCTTTTTAAGTGGTGGAACTTGCACTATTGCTGACTGACTAAATACTTTTTTGCCCCACTGTACCTGCCTGTTCCACCTTGATGTGCCAGCAGGACCAGTCTGTTACCTCTCTGAGGCGGCAGACACCGGCAGCGGGCAGAACAGGCAGGTAGTCAGTATCTACCTGCCTGTTAGTGCTTAAGTCTGTAGTACAAATTTAGTCCTGGATAGCCAATTTAAAAGTAAATACATACTATGGGGTTAAGTTCTTTCCCTCCATTAACATTGTTTGCGTATTCATCAGAATCATTCATTCAGTCATATTCATTCTAGGCATCAGCAGGAATCCTATGGTCAGGCATTACATTGCCGTCATCAACCATGGGAAAACTTCTTGAGGATGTGTGCAGGGCCAGCTCCAAGTTTTTGTGGGCCTCAGGCAAAAGAGTCTCCAGTGGGCCCCTTTAACACATACCACAATTCATGATGCTCCGATAAGAAATATAGGTATAGTACAATGCCGCAGATTTCACTTCTTACATTACATGAGTGATATCTACTGTAAATTCCACAATAGCTCAGAAACCAGACAGTATTGTCCTCTATACAGAATTATTGGCACCACATATTGCTCCACACAGAATAATGAGCCCCATATATTGCTGCATACAGTATTATGGGCACAACATTTTGCTCCATACGGTATAATGAGCCATGAAACGCCTGCTTGTTCGGTGATCACGCTTCAAAAGTTTGGCAATTTCAAGACTGCTGCATCCCTCTGCAAGACATCTCACAATTTTGGATTTTTCAGAGCCCGTCAAATCTCTCTTCTGACCCATTTTGCCAAAGGAAATGAAGTTGCCTAATAATTAAGGACACCTTATATAGGGTGTTGATGTCATTAGACAACACCCCTCCTCATTACAGAGATGCACATCACCTAATTTACTTAACTGGCAGTTTGCTCTCAAGCCTGAACAGCTTGGAGTAGGACAACATGTATAAAAAGTATCATGTGATCAAAATACAACTTGACTAATAATTACGCACGCAGTGTATTGCTCCATACAGAATAATATGCCCCATATATTGCTCCATACAGTACTATGGGCACCACATAGTGTTCCATACAGAATAATGAGCCCCATGTATTGCTCCATATGAAATTATGGGCACCACATAGTGCGACATACAGAATAATGAGCAACATGTATTGCTCTCTACAGTATTATGGGCACCAGATAGTGCTCCATACAGATTAATGAGCCTCATATATTGCTCCATACAGAATAATACGCCCCATATATTGCTCCATACAGAATAATGGACTCCATATGTTGCTCCATACAGAATAATACGCCCCATGTATTGCTCCATACAGTATTATGGGCACCACATAGTGCTCCATACAGAATAATGAGCCCCATATATTGCTCCATACATTATTATGGGCACCACATAGTGCTCCAAACAGAATAATGAACCCCATATATTGCTCCATACAGAATAATACGCCCCATATATTGCTCCATACAGTATTATAGACACGACATAGTGCCCCATACAGAATAATGAGCCCCATGTATTGCTTCATACAGTATTATGACCACCACATACTGCACCATCTATATATATAATTGTGTAAGAGTTTTTCCGTCTGTCTGTCTGTCTGTCTGTCTGTCTTGGAAATCCCACATCCCTGATTGGTCGATGCCGCCAGGCATCGACCAATCAGAGACGGGCACAGTATCGACGTAGAAATCCCGCGCCTCTGATTGGTCGAGGCCGCCAGGCCTCGACCAATCAGCGACGGGCACAGCGACGATGATGTCATAATGGTTGCCATGGCAACAATGATGTCATAAAGGTTGCCTCGACCAATCAGCGATGGGCACAGCGACGATGATGTCATAATGGTTGCCATGGCGACGATGATGTCATAAAGGTTGCCTCGACCAATCAGCAACGGGCACAGTGACGATGATGTCATAATGGTTGCCATGGTGATGATGATGTCATAAAGGTTGCCTCGACCAATCAGCGACGGGCACAGTCTGCCGCAAATTCTGGAATCATCATTGTCCATATACTACGGGGACATGCATATTCTAGAATACGTTAGAATCGGGCCACAATCTAGTACATAATAATGAGCTCCATATATTAACATAGTAACATAGTAACATAGTTAGTAAGGCCGAAAAAAGACATTTGTCCATCCAGTTCAGCCTATATTCCATCATAATAAATCCCCAGATCTACGTCATTCTACAGAACCTAATTGTATGATACAATATTGTTCTGCTCCAGGAAGACATCCAGGCCTCTCTTGAACCCCTCGACTGAGTTCTCCATCACCACCTCCTCAGGCAAGCAATTCCAGATTCTCACTGCCCTAACAGTAAAGAATCCTCTTCTATGTTGGTGGAAAAACCTTCTCTCCTCCAGACGCAAAGAATGCCCCCTTGTGCCCGTCACCTTCCTTGGTATAAACAGATCCTCAGCGAGATATTTGTATTGTCCCCTTATATACTTATACATGGTTATTAGATCGCCCCTCAGTCGTCTTTTTTCTAGACTAAATAATCCTAATTTCGCTAATCTATCTGGGTATTGTAGTTCTCCCATCCCCTTTATTAATTTTGTTGCCCTCCTTTGTACTCTCTCTAGTTCCATTATATCCTTCCTGAGCACCGGTGCCCAAAACTGGACACAGTACTCCATGTGCGGTCTAACTAGGGATTTGTACAGAGGCAGTATAATGCTCTCATCATGTGTATCCAGACCTCTTTTAATGCACCCCATGATCCTGTTTGCCTTGGCAGCTGCTGCCTGGCACTGGCTGCTCCAGGTAAGTTTATCATTAACTAGGATCCCCAAGTCCTTCTCCCTGTCAGATTTACCGAGTGGTTTCCCATTCAGTGTGTAATGGTGACATTGATTCCTTCTTCCCATGTGTATAACCTTACATTTATCATTGTTAAACCTCATCTGCCACCTTTCAGCCCAAGTTTCCAACTTATCCAGATCCATCTGTAGCAGAATACTATCTTCTCTTGTATTAACTGCTTTACATAGTTTTGTATCATCTGCAAATATCGATATTTTACTGTGTAAACCTTCTACCAGATCATTAATGAATATGTTGAAGAGAACAGGTCCCAATACTGACCCCTGCGGTACCCCACTGGTCACAGCGACCCAGTTAGAGACTATACCATTTATAACCATTGCTGCATACAGTATTATGAGCACCACATTTTGCTGCATACAGTATAATGAGCCCCATATATTGCTCCATACAGTATTATGGGCACCACATAGTGCTCCATCTATCTATATATATAATTGTCTAAGGGTTTTTCCGTCTGTCTGTCTGTCTGTCCTGGAAATCCCACATCCCTGATTGGTCGATGCCGCCAGGCCTCGACCAATCAGAGACGGGCACAGTATCGATGTAGAAATCCCGCGCCTCTGATTGGTCGAGGCCGCAAGGCCTCGACCAATCAGCGACGGGCACAGCGACGATGATGTCATAATGGTTGCCATGGCGACAATGATGTCATAAAGGTTGCCTCGACCAATCAGCGACGGGCACAGCGACGATGTCATAAAGGTTGCCTCGACCAATCAGCAACGGGCACAGAGACGATGATGTCATAATGGTTGCCATGGCGACAATGATGTCATAAAGGTTGCCTCGACCAATCAGCGACGGGCACAGCGACGATGATGTCATAAAGGTTGCCTCGACCAATCAGCAACGGGCACAGAGACGATGATGTCATAATGGTTGCCATGTGACGATGATGTCATAAAGGTTGCCTCGACCAATCAGCGACGGGCACAGTCTGCCGCAAATTCTGGAATCATCATTGTCCATATACTACGGGGACATGCATATTCTAGAATACCCGATGCGTTAGAATTGGGCCACAATCTAGTACCAAATAATGAGCCCCATGTATTGATCCATACAGTATTAAGGGCACCACATAGTGCTCCATACAAATAATGAACCCCATATAATTCTGCATACAGTATTATGGGCACCACATTTTGCTCCATACATTATAATGAGGCCAATAGATTGCTCCATACAGTATTATGGGCACCACATAGTGCTCCATACAAATAATGATCCCCATGTATTGCTCCGTACAGTATTATGGGCACCACATAGTGCTTCATACAGAATAATGAGCCCCATACATTGCTCCATACAGAATAATGGCCCCCTTATATTGGTCCATACAGAATAATACGCCCCATATATTGCCCCATACAGTATTCTGGACACCACATAGTGCACCATACTAAATAATGAGCCCCATATATTGCTCCATACAGCATTATGGGCACCAGATAGTGCTCCATACAGATTAATGATCCTCATATATTGCTCCATACAGAATAATGATCCCCATATATTGCTCCATACAGAATAATGGACTCCATATAATGCTCCATACAGAATAATACGCCCCATATATTGCTCCATACAGAATAATGATCCCCATATATTGCTCCATACAGAATAATGGACTCCATATAATGCTCCATACAGAATAATACACCCCAAATATTGCTCCATACAGTATTATGGGCACCACATAGTGCTCCACACAGAATAATGAGCCCCATGTATTGCTCTGTACAGCATTATGGGCACCACATAGTGCTCCATAAAGAACAATGATCCCCATATATTGCTCCATTCAGTATTATGGGCACCACATAGTGCTCCATGCAGAATAATGAGCCCCATGCATTATAATAATAATAATTTTATTTATATAGCGCCAACATATTCCACAGCGCTTTTCAAATTTATAGAGGGGACTTGTACAGACAATAGACATTACAGCATAACAGAAATCACAGTTCAAAACAGATACCAAGAGGAATGAGGGCCCTGCTCGCAAGCTTACAATCTATGAGGAAAAGGGGAGACACGAGAGGTGGATGTTAACAATTGCTTTAGTTATTCCGACCAGCCATAGCGTAAGGCTCAGGTGTTCATGTAAAGCTGCATGAACCAGTTAACTGCCTAAGTATGTAGCAGTACAGACACAGAGGGCTATTAACTGCATAAAGTGAATGAGAACATGATGCGAGGAACCTGATTGTTTTTTTTTTTTTTTAATGGGCCACACAGGGATAGTTAGGTTAATGCATTGAGGTGGTAGGCCAATCTGAACAAATGAGTTTTTAGGGCACACTTAAAACTGTGGGGATTGGGGATTAATTGTATTAACCTAGGTAGTGCATTCCAAAGAATCGGCGCAGCATGTGTAAAGTCTTGGAGATGGGAGTGGGAGGTTCTGATTATTGAGGATGCTAACCTGAGATCATTAGCGGAGCGGAGGGCACGGGTAGGGTGGTAGACTGAGACCAGGGAGGAGATGTAGGGTGGTGCTGAGCCATGGAGTGCTTTGTGGATGAGGGTAGTAGTTTTGTACTGGATTCTTGAGTGGATGGGTAACCAGTGTAATGACTGGCACAAGGTAGAGGCATCGGTGTAACGGTTGGTGAGGAATATGATCCTGGCTGCAGCATTCAGGAAAGATTGGAGCGGGGAGAGTTTGGTAAGAGGAAGGCCGGTTAGTAGAGAGTTACATGCATTGCTCCATACAGAATAATGAACCCCATATATTGCTCCATACAGAATAATACGCCCCATATATTGTTCCATACAGTATTATGGACACGACATAGTGCTCCATACAAAATAATGAGCCCCATGTATTGCTTCATACAGTATTATGACCACCACATAGTGCATCATACATAATAATAAGTCCCATGTATTGCTCCACACAGTATTATGGGCACCACATAGTGCTCCATACAGAATAATTAGCCCCATGTATTGCTCCATACAATATTATGGGCACCACATAGTGTTCCATTCAAAATAATGAGCCCCATATATTGCTGCATACAGTATTATGGGCACCACATTTTGCTCCATACAGTTTAATGAACCCCATATATTGCTCCATACAGTATTATGGGCACCACATAGTGATCCATACAAAATAATGAGCCGTATATGTTGCTCCATACAGAATAATGGGCCCCATATATTGCTCCATCTATATATATAATTGTCTAAGGGTTTTTCCGTCTGTCTGTCTGTCCTGGAAATCCCACGAATCTGATTGGTCGAGGCCACCAGGCCTCGACCAATCAGCGACGGGCACAGCGACGATGATGTCATAAAGGACGTAGACATCCCGCGTCTCTGATTGGTCAAGGCCACCAGGCCTCGACCAATCAGCGACAGGCACAGTATCGATGTAGAAATCCCGCGTCTCTGATTGGTCGAGGCCGCCAGGCCTCGACCAATCAGCGACGGGCACAGTGACGATGATGTCATAAAGGACGTAGACATCCCGCGTCTCTGATTCAGCGACGGGCACAATATCGACGTAGATGTCATAATGGTTGCCATGGCGATGATGATGTCATAAAGGTTGCCTCGACCAATCAGCGACGGGCACAATCTGCCACGAATTCTGGAATCATCATTGTCCATATACTACGGGGACATGCATATTCTAGGATACCCGATGCATTAGAATCGGGCCACAATCTAGTCTACAGGTCCTTCTCAAAAAATTAGCATATAGTGTTAAATTTCATTATTTACCATAATGTAATGATTACAATTAAACTTTCATATATTATAGATTCATTATCCACCAACTGAAATTTGTCAGGTCTTTTATTGTTTTAATACTGATGATTTTGGCATACAACTCCTGATAACCCAAAAAACCTGTCTCAATAAATTAGCATATTTCACCCATCCAATCACATAAAAGTGTTTTTTAATAACAAACAAAAAAACCAACAAATAATAATGTTCAGTTATGCACTCAATACTTGGTCGGGAATCCTTTGGCAGAAATGACTGCTTCAATGCGGCGTGGCATGGAGGCAATCAGCCTGTGACACTGCTGAGATGTTATGGAGGCCCAGGATGCTTCAATAGCGGCCTTAAGCTCATCCAGAGTGTTGGGTGTTGCGTCTCTCAACTTTCTCTTCACAATATCCCACAGATTCTCTATGGGGTTCAGGTCAGGAGAGTTGGCAGGCCAATTGAGCACAGTAATACCATGGTCAGTAAACCATTTACCAGTGGTTTTGGCACTGTGAGCAGGTGCCAGGTCGTGCTGAAAAATGAAATCTTCATCTCCATAAAGCATTTCAGCCGATGGAAGCATGAAGTGCTCCAAAATCTCCTGATAGCTAGCTGCATTGACCCTGCCCTTGATGAAACACAGTGGACCAACACCAGCAGCTGACATGGCACCCCACACCATCACTGACTGTGGGTACTTGACACTGGACTTCAGGCATTTTGGCATTTCCTTCTCCCCAGTCTTCCTCCAGACTCTGGCACCTTGATTTCCGAATGACATGCAAAATTTGCTTTCATCAGAAAAAAGTACTTGGGACCACTTAGCAACAGTCCAGTGCTGCTTCTCTGTAGCCCAGGTCAGGCGCCTCTGCCGCTGTTTATGGTTCAAAAGTGGCTTTACCTGGGGAATGCGGAACCTGTAGCCCATTTCCTGCACACGCCTGTGCACGGTGGCTCTGGATGTTTCCACACCAGACTCAGTCCACTGCTTCCTCAGGTTCCCCAAGGTCTGGAATCGGTCCTTCTCCACAATCTTCCTCAGGGTCCGGTCTCCTCTTCTCGTTGTACAGCGTTTTCTGCCACATTGTTTCCTTCCAACAGACTTACCATTGAGGTGCCTTGATACAGCACTCTGGGAACAGCCTATTTGTTGAGAAATTTCTTTCTGGGTCTTACCCTCTTGCTTGAGGGTGTCAATGATGGCCTTCTTGACATCTGTCAGGTCGCTAGTCTTACCCATGATGGGGGTTTTGAGTAATGAACCAGGCAGGGAGTTTATAAAAGCCTCAGGTATCTTTTGCATGTGTTTAGAGTTAATTAGTTGATTCAGAAGATTAGGGTAATAGGTCGTTTAGAGAACCTTTTCTTGATATGCTAATTTATTGAGACAGGTTTTTTGGGTTATCAGGAGTTGTATGCCAAAATCATCAGTATTAAAACAATAAAAGACCTGACAAATTTCAGTTGGTGGATAATGAATCTATAATATATGAAAGTTTAATTGTAATCATTACATTATGGTAAATAATGAAATTTAACACTATATGCTAATTTTTTGAGAAGGACCTGTATATATATAATTGTCTAAGGGTTTTTCCGTCTGTCTGTCTGTCTGTCTGTCCTGGAAATCCCACATCCCTGATTGGTCGATGCCGCCAGGCCTCGACCAATCAGCGACGGGCACAGCGACGATGATGTCATAATGGTTGCCATGGCGACAATGATGTCATAAAGGTTGCCTCGACCAATCAGCGACGGGCACAGCGACGATGATGTCATAATGGTTGCCATGGTGACGATGATGTCATAAAGGTTGCCTCGACCAATCAGTGACGGGCACAGTCTGCCGCAAATTCTGGAATCATCATTGTCCATATACTACGGGGACATGCATATTCTAGAATACCCGATGCGTTAGAATCGGGCCACAATCTAGTATAGAATAATGAGCCCCATATATTGCTCCATACAGTATTATGAGCACCACATAGTCCTCCATGCAGACAAATGAGTCCCATGTATTGCTCCTTACAGTATTATGGGCACCACATAGTGCTCCATACAGAATAATGAGCCCCATATATTGCTGCATACAGTATTATGGGCCCCACATAGTGCTCCATACAAAATAATGAGCTCCATATATTGCTGCATACAGTATTATGGGCACCACATTTTGCTCCGTACAGTATAATGAGCCCCATATATTGCTCCATACAGTATTATGGGCACCACATAGTGCTCCATACAGAATAATGAGCTCCATGTATTGCTCCGTACGGTATTATGGACACCACATAGTGCGATATACAAAATAATGAGCCCCATGTATGGCTCTATACAGTATTATGAGAACCAGATAGTGCTCCAAACAGATTAATGAGCCTCATATATTGCTCCATACTACAGTATTATGGGAACCACATAGTGCTCCACACATAATAATGAGCCTCATGTATTGCTCCGTACATTATTATGGGCACCACAGTGCTCCAAAAAGAACAATGATCCCCATATATTGCTCCATACAGTATTATGGGCACCACATAGTGCTCCATAAAGAATAATGAGCCCCATGCACTGCTCCATACAGAAGAATGGCCCCCTTATATTGCTTTATACAGAATAATACGCCCCATATATTGCTCCATGCAGTATTTTGGACACCACATAGTGCTCCATAAAGAATAATGAGCCCCATGTATTCCTCCATACAGTATTATGGGCAGCACATTTTGCTCCATACATTATAATAAGCCCCATATATTGCTCCATACATCATTATGGGCACCACATAGTGCTCCATACAGAATAATGATCCCCATATATTGCTCCATACAGAATAATACGCCCCATATATTGCTCCATACAGTATTATGGACACCACATAGTGCTCCATACAAAATAATGAACCCCATGTATTGCTTCATACAGTATTATGACCACCACCACATAGTGCACCATACATAATAATAAGTCCCATGTATTGCTCCACACAGTATTATGGGCACCACATAGTGATCCATACAGAATAATTAGCCCCATGTATTGCTCCATACAATATTATGGGCACCACATAGTGCTCCATACAAAATAATGAGCCCCATATATTGCTGCATACAGTATTATGGGCACCACATAGTGCTCCATTCCAAATAATGAGTAAACCTATACAAAGAGCAAACAACGTATATGCTCCGCCATATTAAATATAATGATACCCAAAAAGATAATGGACACCTGAGCTATAAAAGTAACAATTATATTGAGAGACAAGTTTCTAAAATATTATACAAAAATGTTAAAAAACACAAGTACAAAAAATGATGCAATGGGAAAGAGAAGGGTAAACCTAGTACCACGCACGGGTACAGTTAATAGTAATGGAGCAAATCGAAAATGCTGAGTAAGCAAACCGTACATACACATAAGTAAATCAACTCCCAGGCATGATAACTCTAGCTAAGGGTACCAAACACCAGATAGTTACTCAAAAAAATATATATATAGTGTAAATAAAAAAATAGGTAGCTATGCCGGGGGGAAGAAAAAAGACTCCAAGCTAAGTAATATAGCAGACAGCAAGGTGGTACAAAGATACACTGAGGAATTAATCCAAATGGATCCCCTATGAGAAAGAAGCAAATAGAAGCAGTGCCACAACCTATGCCTGCCAAGTGGCTGGAGGGGATATAGGTAACATAAGTAACCGGTATACTAAAAGACCATATACCAACCTGCTGCCGCTATTGCCGTGCGTGGACAAGAGGCCCCGACGCGCGTTTCGCAATGTGGCTTCTTCGGGGGGCGCGCTCTTTCCCATTGCATCATTTTTTGTACTTGTGTTTTTTAACATTTTTGTATAATATTTTAGAAACTTGTCTCTCAATAAAATTGTTACTTTTATAGCTCTGGTGTCCATTATCTTTTTGGGTATCATTCCAAATAATGAGCCCCATGTATTGCTCCATACAGTATTATGGGCACCACATAGTGCTCCATACAAAATAATGAGCTGTATATGTTGCTCCATACAGAATAATGGGCCCCATATATTGCTCCATATAGAATAATGAGCCCCATATATTGCTTCATACAGTATTATGAGCACCACAGAGTGCTCAATACAGACTAATGAGTCCCATGTATTGCTCCATACAATATTATGTGCACCACATAGTGCTCCATACAGAATAATGAACCCCATATATTGCTCCATACAGAATAATACGCCCCATATATTGCTCCATACAGTATTATGGACACCACATAGTGCTCCATACAAAATAATGAACCCCATGTATTGCTTCATACAGTATTATGACCACCACCACATAGTGCACCATACATAATAATAAGTCCCATGTATTGCTCCACACAGTATTATGGGCACCACATAGTGATCCATACAGAATAATTAGCCCCATGTATTGCTCCATACAATATTATGGGCACCACATAGTGCTCCATACAAAATAATGAGCCCCATATATTGCTGCATACAGTATTATGGGCACCACATAGTGCTCCATTCCAAATAATGAGTAAACCTATACAAAGAGCAAACAACGTATATGCTCCGCCATATTAAATATAATGATACCCAAAAAGATAATGGACACCTGAGCTATAAAAGTAACAATTATATTGAGAGACAAGTTTCTAAATTATTATACAAAAATGTTAAAAAACACAAGTACAAAAAATGATGCAATGGGAAAGAGAAGGGTAAACCTAGTACCACGCACGGGTACAGTTAATAGTAATGGAGCAAATCGAAAATGCTGAGTAAGCAAACCGTACATACACATAAGTAAATCAACTCCCAGGCATGATAACTCTAGCTAAGGGTACCAAACACCAGATAGTTACTCAAAAAAAAATATATATAGTGTAAATAAAAAAATAGGTAGCTATGCCGGGGGGGAAGAAAAAAGACTCCAAGCTAAGTAATATAGCAGACAGCAAGGTGGTACAAAGATACACTGAGGAATTAATCCAAATGGATCCCCTATGAGAAAGAAGCAAATAGAAGCAGTGCCACAACCTATGCCTGCCAAGTGGCTGGAGGGGATATAGGTAACATAAGTAACCGGTATACTAAAAGACCATATACCAACCTGCTGCCGCTATTGCCGTGCGTGGACAAGAGGCCCCGACGCGCGTTTCGCAATGTGGCTTCTTCGGGGGGCGCGCTCTTTCCCATTGCATCATTTTTTGTACTTGTGTTTTTTAACATTTTTGTATAATATTTTAGAAACTTGTCTCTCAATAAAATTGTTACTTTTATAGCTCTGGTGTCCATTATCTTTTTGGGTATCATTCCAAATAATGAGCCCCATGTATTGCTCCATACAGTATTATGGGCACCACATAGTGCTCCATACAAAATAATGAGCTGTATATGTTGCTCCATACAGAATAATGGGCCCCATATATTGCTCCATATAGAATAATGAGCCCCATATATTGCTTCATACAGTATTATGAGCACCACAGAGTGCTCAATACAGACTAATGAGTCCCATGTATTGCTCCATACAATATTATGTGCACCACATAGTGCTCCATACAAAATAATGAGCCCCATATATTGCTGCATACAGTATTATGGGTACCACATTTTGCTCCATACAGTATAATGAGCCCCATATATTGCTCCACACAGAATGAGCTCCATGTATTGCTCCATACAGTATAATGAGCCCCATATATTGCTCCATACAGAATGAGCTCCATGTATTGCTCCATACGGTATTGCACCACATAGTGCTCCATACAGAATAATGCGCCCCATATATTGCTTCATACAGTATTATGGGCACCACATAGTGTTCCATACAGAATAATGAGCCCCATATATTTCTGCATACAGAATTATGGGCACCACATTTTGCTCCATACATTATAATGATCCCCATATATTGCTCCATACAGAATAATGGACTCCATATATTGTTCCATACAGTATTATGGGCACCACATAGTGCTCCACACAGAATAATGAGCCCAATGTATTGTTCCGTACATTATTATGGGCACCACAGTGCTCCAAAAAGAACAATGATCCCCATATATTGCTCCATACAGTATTATGGGCACCACATAGTGCTCCATACAGAATAATGAGCCCCATGCATTGCTCCATACAGAATAATGGCCCCCTTATATTGCTTTATACAGAATAATATGCCCCTATATATTGCTCCATACAGTATTTTGGACACCACGTAGTGCTCCATACATTAAAATGAGCCCCATATATTGCTCCATACAGCATTATGGGCACCAGATAGTGCTCCATACAGAATAATGATCCTCATATATTGTTCCATACAGAATAATGATCCCCATATATTGCTCCATACAGAATAATGGACTCCATATATTGCTCCATACAGAGTAATACACCCCATATATTGCTCCATACAGTATTATGGGCACCACATAGTGCTCCATACAGAATAAAGAGCCCCATGTATTGCTCTGTTCAGTATTATGGGCACCACATAGTGCTCCATAAAGAACAATGATCCCCATATATTGCTCCATACAGAATAATGAGCCCCATGCATTGCTCCATACAGAATAATGAACCCCATATATTGCTCCATACAGAATAATACTCCCCATATATTACTCCATACAGTATTATGGACACAACATAATGCTCCATGCAGAATAATGAGCCCCATGTATTGCTTCATACAGTATTATGACTACCACATAGTGCACCATACATAATAATGAGCCCCATGTATTGCTCCATACAGTGTTATGAGAACCAGATAGTGCTCCATACAGATTAATGAGCCCCATATATTGCTCCATACAAAATAATGAGTCCCATATATTGCTGCATACAGCATTATGGGCACCACATAGTACTACATACAGAATAATGAGCCCATGTATTGCGCTATACAGTATTATGGGCATCACATAGTGCTCCATACAGAATAATGGACCCCATATTATGCTCCATACTGTATAATGGGTCCCATATATTGCTTCATTCAGACTAATGAGCCACATATATTGCTCCATACAGTATATAATAGACCCCATATCTTGCTCCATAAAGCATAATGAGCCCCATATATTGCTCCATACATTTTGTTCAAGTGTATGATGGGCTCATATAATGCTCGAAATATAATGGGCTCCATATATGATACCCCAGTGTATGATGGGTTCATGTAATGCTCGATATAAAATGGGCCCCATATATGATGGGCCCATAAATATGATGCTCCAGTGTATAATGGGCCCCATATATGATGCTCCAGTGTATAATGGGCCCCATATATAATGCTCCATATAGGATGGCCCCATATATATTGCTCCAAACAGAAAAAAAAAAGAAATACCCATATCTCGTCACTGCCGGCTGCTCTTCTTCGGACGTCAGGAGATGCGGAAGATGCCGTAGCGGTGGAACAGGGAGAGGTAAGTATCGCAAGTGCTGGTGCCCTGAGCAAGCACTCTGCCTGCTGCACTCTGATACATACTCTCCCTGCTGCACCATCCAGTCTGTCCTTCTGGGTCCAGATGATGAGCGTCCGTTGGTCTGTCCTGGAGTGTAACCTGGCATTCATCTGGAGCCAAGTCTAACCTCACCATCAGAGGCTGAAGAGTCCGGTGCTCACTTAGGCTTTTTTCACATTTGTGGATGAGGTTTTTGCGGAGGACTGCGTAGTTCCTCCGTTAAGCCCTGCCCACTGCCGCTCCTCTTCCTTCTGCTCCACCTACGTCGGCATGCGTCCTGCTTACCCTATCTTTAACATTGGGTACGCAGGCCATGCGGATGCCTACGCATGTGTCGTTTTCACGCTGCGCCGACCGCAACAAAATGCAACATGTTGCGTTCTATGCAGGTCAGCGCAGCGTGAAAACCACGCATGCGGAGGCACTGTGGTACCAGAAACCACGTCTGTGACACCGACTAATTCATTTCTCTCATCGCTACTCCTCCGCTTCTCCCCTCTGCAAATCTCTTCACTGGCTCCCATTCCCTCATCGTATCCAGTTCAAATTACTAATACTGACCTACAAAGCCATCCATAACCTGTCTCCTCCATATATCTCTGAACTAATCTCCCGATATCTTCCCTCACATAATCTCCGATCCTCCCAAGACCTCCCTCTCTACTCTACACTTATTCGCTCCTCATCCAACCTCCTCCAAGACTTTTCCAGAGTATCCCCCATCCTCTGGAATTCTGGGCCCCAACACGTCCAACGATCAACCACATTCGGATCCTTCAGACAGAACCTGAAAACCCACCTCTTCAAGAAAGCTTACAGCCTGCACGGACCCCGCTGCCTCCTCACCACTACCGGAGCTACCGCCTCACCAACAGCGGAGCTGCTGCAACCACCTAACCTACTGTCTCCTTCCCCACCATCTTGTAGAATGTAAACCCGCAAGGGCAGGGTCCTCTCCCCTCTGTATCAGTCTGTCATTGTTGGTTTGCTTACTGTAAGTGATATCTGTAATTTATATCTAACCCTTTCTCATGTACAGCACCATGGATTTAATGATGCTATATAAATAAATAAATAAATAAATAATAATAATATTAATACAGGTAAATGCATGGAGGCTCTGTAAGAAATAAAATATCTGGATGATAAGGTTGCTGTGATGGGCTGGGAAGTGGAAACTCTGTGTCGTGGACCAAGGAGAGTCAAGAGGGACGTAACTAGGTACTTCACCAAATCTGATTTTGGATACACGGCGGCTGACGATAAGGCTGTGCAAGCAGAGACCCCGACGCATGTTTTGCAAACGTGTGTCGGGGTCCCTGCCTGCACAGCTGTAGTGTGGATGTCTCTGCCCCTCTCCTCCAGCAGATACAATGGCAAACTCACCACAGTGTACCTCATCCTGCTCTCTCCTTCTTCTGAGCTTGCAGCTGCCCGCGGTGTGCGCATCACGCGCAGGTCCCAGGGCACTGTGCTTAGGATGCGTGCGCACTTCCCCTCTTTTAAAGTGTGCGTCCTTCTGAAAGCCTAACCAATTGCTGGAGGACACTTACTATTTAAGGCACCTCTTCCACCATGGAGGTGCCTGTGCAACATGTTAAGTTTGTTCCTAAAACCCTCTTGTTAGTTCAGGTCATAGTGCTCGTATTCCAGCCATGCCCACCTGCCTTGATGACCAGCCGTGTCTGCCAGCCATTCCCGCCTGCCTGTCTACCAATCGTGTCCGCCTGTCTGCCATTCAGCCATGCCTGCCTGGCAATCAGCCTTGACAGTTCAACTGTATGTCAGCAGTTCCAGTCTGTATCTGTGGTTCCTGTGTTCCTACAGTGCCTGCCTACATCTACCGTTCCTTCCTTGGGGCCGTCCTGACTACCCAACTCCAGGGGGTCAGGTGCCATATTCCTGAGGTCAGCCTTGGAGTAGCACCTGGTTCCACCTCCTGAGTCTCTCCTTTGATCTCGGTGTCATCAGCCGCCGTGTATCTGAGGTCAGATTTGGTGAGGCACCTTGTTACACCAGTCCGGGCTCTCCTTGGTCCATGGCACAGTGGTTCCACCTCCCAGCCCATTACAGTGTGCACAGGCCATGGAATCCGCTGGCTTCCAGGTCTCCCTTTTCTCAGACTGTACGTGGAGGCCTCTCACCAGATGGAGCAGCAGAATTAAATGCTCTCCTACATATGGACTGTACCAACCATCTGAATGCATTGCTAACTTCGGTGGCACCTGCTCCTACTCAAGCTGAGAGCCAACAGCCTGCCAGCCATGAGCATGGTTCTGGATCCCATCTTTCTGCGCCTCGATGCTATGGGGTAGACCCTGCCTTATGTTGAGGGTTTAATAATCAGTGCATGCTGCACTTCAAACTCCTGGTTCATCAATTCATCTCCAACCAGGCCAAAGTGGCTTTTATCATGTACCATCTCTCTGGTGAGGCTTTGGCTTTTCTCAATCCCCTATAGGAGAGAGGGGGTCCCCTTTTATCAAATCTCCAGTCCTTCCTAGAGGCCTTCAGGAAGGTTTTCGATGAACCTGGATGTGAGTCCTCAGCTTTCTCCTCTCTTCTCTGTCTACATCAGGGAAACCTCACAGTAGGTCAGTACGCTGTGCGTTTTCGCACACTCTCTTCTCAACTCACCTGGAACAATGAAGCTTTGGTGGCCACCTTTTGGGAGGGCTTTTCTGTGCGAATCAAAGACGAGTTGGTCAGTCGCAACATACACTCTGGATGACCTGGTCTCTGGCTACACGGATTTACATCAGGTTCCAGGAGTGCTCCAGGGAGGTGACCCCTGAGAGAAAACTCTCGGCTTCCTCCCCAGAGTCTATACAAGTGGACCAGGTGACAATGGCCAAGCATCACCAAGAGGTCGGCCATACCGAGGGTAGATGCTTCTATTGTGGCAGTTCCGAGCATGTCATCCGCTCAAGTCCTTAGAGACTGAGTCCAGAGCCTAGGGTCTGTTGGAGAAGCCATTCTGGGCAAGAATTACCCCTCTCCATCATTGTCTATGACAGCAGCTGTTTACTTTGCCGACATCCGTTTTGTTGAATCAGGCTACCTGGACATCCAACAGGCCCTCTTGGAGAGATATAAGATCCCGGTCCAACATCTGCAGGATCCGTTGGTGGTTTCATCGGTGGATGGAAGACCTGAGGCCATCCTTTCCATGACCGAACCAGTGGAACTTTGGATGGGAATGCTGCATTCAGAAAAGATCTCTGTTTATGTGCTGTCTGGTCTGTCTCACCATCTGCTTCTAGGTCTGTAATTGCTGCAGAGACACAAGCCTGTCTTGGACTGGAGGTCCAGAGAAGTACTCTGCTGGGGTCAAGTCTGTCAGGAGAGTTGCCTTGCTCCCATTTATCCTGCCCGACCTCCGACTTCTCCCACTAATTTGCCTGGTTTGCCTGCGGCATATTGGACGTATATGGATGTCTTTGACAAAAAGGAAGGGGAGACTTGTTCTACCTCATAGGCCATATGACTGTCTGATTGACCTTCTGCCTGGCACATCTCCTCAACGAGGACGAATCTATCCTCTGTCACAGGCTGAGATTCGTGCCATGTCTGAGTAAACAGAAGAGAACCTCACCATGGGATTTTTCTGGAAATCTTCCTCCCTGGCCGGAGCAGGATTCTTCTTTATGCAGAAGGATTGTTCTCTGCAACCCTGTATCAACTATAGGGGTCTCAACCAAATCACGATTAAGAATAAGTATCTTCTACCTCTCATCTTTGAGCTGTTTGATCACCTTAAAGGTTCCAGAGTTTTCATGAAACTCAACCTACGAGGGACGTATAAACTGATACGAATTCACCAGGGATAGGAATGGAAAATGGTCTATAACACTGGGGACGGTCATTACGAGTATCGCGTTATGCAGTTTGTTCTCTGTAATACCCCAGTATCTTCCAAGAACTGGTTAATAACATCTCCCGGGACCTACTCTACACATGTGTGATAGTGTACCTAGATGACATCGACATCTTGGTGCTCTCTCCCGATTGGCCTACACACAGGAGGGACGTTTGTCAGGTTCTGTTAAGATTAAGAACAAACCGTCTGTATGCCAAATATGAAAAACGCATCTTCGTGCAGATCTCCCTCCCGTTTGTTGGATACACTGTTTCTGAGACTGGCCTGAAGATGGATCCCGACAAGGTATCCGCTGTCCTGAAGTGGCCCCATCCAGACGGACATAAGGCTATCCAGCGGTTTCTTGGGTTTGCTAATTACTATCACCTATTCATTCCACATTTCTCCTCTCAGACTGCTCCTATTTCTGCCTTGACCTGAAATGGGGCCAATTCTAAGGAGTGGACTCCAGAAGCAGAAAATGCCTTTGTATCACTCAAGCAGGCCTTCTCCTCAGCTTCTGTGCTGCATCACCACGACCATAACAAGCAAATCTTTCTGTAGGTGGTGTAAAGGCCCCGTCACACATAGCGACGCTGCAGCGATACCGACAACGATCCGGGTCGCTGCAGCGTCGCTGTTTGGTCGCTGGAGAGCTGTCACACAGACCGCTCTCCAGCGACTAACGATGCCGGTAACCAGGGTAAACATCGGGTAACTAAGCGCAGGGCCGCGCTTAGTAACCCGATGTTTACCCTGGTTACCATCCTAAAAGTAAAAAAAACAAACAGTACATACTTACCTACCGCTGTCTGTCCCCGGCGCTCTGCTCTGCACTCCTCCTGTACTGTCTGTGTGAGCACAGCAGCCGGAAAGCAGAGCGGTGACGTCACCGCTCTGCTTTCCGTCTGACCGACGCTCACAGCCAGTACAGGAGGAGAGCAGAGCACAGCGCCGGGGACAGACAGCGGTAGGTAAGTATGTACTGTTTGTTTTTTTACTTTTAGGATGGTAACCAGGGTAAACATCGGGTTACTAAGCGCGGCCCTGCGCTTAGTAACCCGATGTTTACCCTGGTTACCAGTGAAGACATCGCTGAATCGGCGTCACACACGCCGATTCAGCGATGTCAGCGGGACCTCAACGATCAAAAAATGGCCCAGGCCATTCCGACACGACCAGCGATCTCACAGCAGGGGCCTGATCGCTGGTACGTGTCACACATAGCGAGATCGCTACTGAGATCGCTGTTGCGTCACAAAACTTGTGACTCAGCAGCGATCTCGCTAGCGATCTCGCTATGTGTGACGGGGCCTTAAGATAGAGCTACCTGAGTGTGTTGGGGGCACTCACTTAGCAACGGGATTAAAGCACTCAAGCACGTTTTTTCACAAAAACAGTCTATCCAGTTTATTATAGAAAAATTAGCCGCACTCTTATGGTATATCTTTGCAAAAATGTGATGTATTTATTCACATGTGTTGAGACAAAATTTTCATATATACACACACAGCAGGGAGTATAAACGAAGTAGTAACGTTTCGACCCTGCCTCGGGTCTTTCTCAAACTGCGTTTTCTAGATAGTGTGAAAAACAAGAAGTGTGGTCCCTTTAAGGGCTCCTATTGTTGTGGTGTCAGGTCGTCCTGCTTCTGTGGGCGTTTATCCAGTTTATTAAACATCATAAACCGCACCACGAACAGTTCATTATTTACATCAACGGAACATCATAGCACTGACAGTCTGTTCCAATGGCAGATACTTCTCTGCCCGTAACCCTCTTTATCTGGAGTTACCTGACAGGAGCTCCTGCTCCACACACTGACTCTTGTCAGTCCTTGTTCCAAGGGAAGCTGCCGAACTGGGATCACCGTCCTTGCGACCAGGGCACTTCAGATAACCCAGACCCGCAGACAGAACTGTAGCTTCCCCAACACAGTAGTCATCACAGGCTCTGCAGATACGACCTCTCCGTGCGCTATTCAGGAAGTCCAGTCCCAGGCACTTCCAACACACAGGCCCTCAGTCCATGGCCTCACCATGTGCTTCCAGGAATCCAGTCCACTCCAGGACATTCCAAACACAGACCATCCAGCCATCCAGGACTTTACACACTGATCATTCCAGTCCATACACTCTGAACATGTGACCCAAACCCTGGTCACATTATGTACCTGTAACCACCCCCATAGGTGGAAGGTGTGGGTGGTCCCGCCCAGCTCTCCGACTAACCCTGCAAGCCTCCCTTTTGACGACTGTATACAAATACTTGTGGGACTACATGTCCCAGACAACAATACTACAGGATTACAGCGCAGACTCCCTCTGCGACACATAGCGGCCAGGCATTTACAATCATGCTGGACACTGTCTCATTATCACCATTACAGATACGCCTCCATGTGTATCCTGAGGAGCACATACAGCACCCCCTGGCAGTAACATGGGTCACTGCATCACAGTGGATACTTCTTCCTCAGGGGTTGATGCTGTTCTTGCCTAGAAGCCTTCATCTGGTCGCATGATGACCTGAGGCTACTTTTCTAAAATCTTCTCTGCATCAAGCTGGCTCCGGAAGAGTGACGATACTTTCTTGAAGGAGCAATACACCCTGTGGTTATATACACTGATCACAAGAACCTCACCTATCTGCAATCTGCACAGCGACTTAACCCTTGACAAGCCAGGTGGTCTTTGTTCTTCGCTCCCTTCATTTTCAATCTCCATTTTTGTCCAGTTGATAAAAACAGCAAGGTGCTCTCTCCAGGTCCTTCCAGGCCTCCGACCAGGAGGAGGAGCTTTAACATATCATCAAGTCCTCCAAAATAATTACAGTCACTCTGTTGGACTCGTCTCGTCTTCCCTCCATTAAAAATTATGTAGTGGAACCTGATAGGAAGCAGGTTCTTCTCTGTGGTCACTCATGCCAGACAGAAAAAAAACGGTTTCCCTAATTTCCCAACACTATTGGTGGCTGACCCTGCGCTAAGACATTTTGGATTTCGTGTCTGCCTGTCCTTCGTGTGCCCAAAACAAGACTCCCATGTAGCTTCCAACCAGTCGGTTGCTTCCCTTGCCTTTGCCATCTGCTCCCTGGCAGCATATTGCTATGGATTTCATCACTGATCTGCCAGTATCAGCCAGGAGTACAGTCATCTGGGTGGTTGTGGATCACTTTTCCAAGATGGCCCACTTCACTCTGCTACCCGGTCTTCCATCTGTGCCAGTGCTGGCAAAAGAATTTATTTTACATATTTTTCTCCTTCATGGTCTCCCGTTCTGCATTGTCTCTGATAGAGGCACCCAGTTTACCTCTCATTTCTGGAGGGCTACCTGTAAGCTACTGAATGTTACCTTGGATTTCTCATCGTCCTACTATCCTCAGTCCAGTGGCCAGGTGGAGCAGGTCAGATCCTGACTAATTTCTTCTGGCACTTTGTTACTGCTCACCACAGTAACTGGGCCGAATTCCTGCCTTTGACCGAATTCTCATACAGTAACCATGTGAGTGCACCTAGTTATGCACCTCTTGGCTCTCCTTGGTCTCCGGCACAGAGGTTCCACCTCCCAGCCCTTTACAGTAGCTTTATCATCCTGGTATTTTATTTCTTACAAAGCCTCCATGCATTTACCTATATGTATACTACCTGTCACTTGAGTACATCCTATTTTTCCCTACATCTCCTTTCTTCTGCATCTGCACTTTATTGAGTTTTCTCAGCGTTAGTATTATATTAAGACGCCTTTATGCTGAATTACAATTTGTTGTGCACTTGCTGATCATTGTATCTTATGAGCTGTTATTTATCCCCCCACATCCGATCACTGGCTCGCTCTTCTTACCTGCATCTCAAAAACATATCTAGAATTCGCCCTTTTCTTACCTTCGACTCTGCAAAAACTCTTACTGTTTCACTTATTCATTCTCGTCTGGACTATTGTAACTCTCTACTAATCGGCCTCCCTCTTACCAAACTTTCCTGAATGCTGTCCTGAATGCTGCTGCCAGGATCATATTCCTCACCAACCGTTACACCGATGCCTCTACCCTGTGCCAGTCATTACACTGGTTACCCATCCACTCCAGAATCCAGTACAAAACTACTACCCTCATCCACAAAGCACTCCATGGCTCGGCACCACCCTACATCTCCTCTCTGGTCTCAGTCTACCACCCTACCCGTGCCCTCCGCTCCGCTAATGACCTCAGGTTAGCATCCTCAATAATCAGAACCTCCCACTCCCGTCTCCAAGACTTTACACATGCTGCGCCGATTCTTTGGAATGCACGACCTAGGTTAATACAATTAATCCCCAATCCCCACAGTTTTAAGCGTACCCTAAAAACTCATTTGTTCAGACTGGCCTACCGCCTCAATGTACAGGGTGGAGCGCGGTAATTTGCTTTTTTGCACTGCATGCTGTGGCGGCACTGTCGGTCGAAGAGAGGAGAGAGTGGGTGTGGCTTACAGTGGCTGATGGGAGATTTGTATTCCTCTGCCTTTCAGTTGCCATCATGCAGTGGACACGTGAGGAGAGGTCATTTTGTGTTGAAGAGTATTTTTCAAATGCCCACTCGATCATTACAGTGCAGCGTGCTTTTCGTTTACAATTCGCTGTTCCTCCACGCGGACGTGTTCCTGGACGGCAATCAATTGTAAATTGGGTGAATGCATTCAGAACAGCAGGGAATGTGTCATGTGTACGAAGGGGACCTGAGAGAAGGATTACAACACCACAAAACATCGAGAGAGTTAGAGCAGCAGTACTGCAATCTCCGAAACGCTCTGCTCGGAAACAATCATTTGCTCTTGGCATTTCAAGACGTTCTCTCCACCGGATTCTTCATGATGAACTGAATTTTCACCCGTATAAAATGTGCGTGGTCCAACATTTGTCAGCATGGGACTATTTGACACGGCGGACCTCTTGTGAAGACATGTTAGCAATGATACCCCGTGAGGCAATTGTGTTTTTTTCTGATGAGGCACATTTTCACCTCAGTGGGTGTGTAAACAAACAAAATATGCGTTACTGGAGTGAAACAAACCCCTGAGAAGTTCACGAGAGACCTCTGCATTCGGACCGCGTCACTGTGTGGTGCGCCATATCACGAGTAGGCATCATTGGTCCTTACTTTTTTCAGGATAATGGTCGTGCCATAACTGTGAACTCCGAACGGTACTTGTCTATGATACAGGATTATTTTCAGCCGGCTCTTGAGACAATGGAGCTAGAGGATACATGGTTCCAACAGGATGGTGCCACTGCACACACAGCGAGGGTTACCATGAATTGTTTGAGGCAAATGTTTCCTGGACGGCTTATCTCTTTGAGGGGAGATGTGAACTGGCCAGCACGCTCACCAGATTTTGCCCCATGCGATTTTTTTCCTTTAGGGTTACCTGACGTCTAAGGTGTATATCAACCGTCCCAACACCTTGGAAGACCTAAGGAACAATATTGAAGCTGAAATTGGCAGAATACCAGTGGACATGCTTGTTAGAGTTCATGAAAACTTCAGAAAACGTATGCAGCAGTGTGTGGATAGCGAAGGTCGACATTTGCCAGATACACTATTTAAAACTATGTAATTTAAAAATTCCATTACTGTTCAGTATAATTAAAATATAAAATAAATTTTGCTAATGATCATAATTTTTTTATTTCATTCCCAAATCAGCAAATTACCGCGCTCCACCCTGTATTAACCTAACGATCCCTGTGTGGCCTATTTAAAAAAATAAATAAAAAAAAAACTATTGTTTTTATTTATTTATTTTTTTTAAATAGGCAATCGGGTTCCTCGCATTATGTTCTCATTCACTTTATGCAGTATTAGCCCTCTGTGTCTGTACTGCTACATACTTAGGCAGTTAACTGGTTCATGCAGCTTTACATGAACACCCGAGCCTTACACTATGGCCGGTCCGAATAACTAAAGCAATTGTTACCATCCACCTCTCGTGTCTCCCCTTTTCCTCATAGTTTGTAAGCTTGCGAGCAGGGCCCTCATTCCTCTTGGTATCTGTTTTGAACTGTATTTCTGTTATGCTGTAATGTCTATTGTCTGTACAAGTCCCCTCTATAATTTGTAAAGCGCTGCGGAATATGTTGGCGCTATATAAATAAAAATTATTATTATATTATTATTATTATCCATAAGATCACTTTCTACTTGGGCACTTGGTACATGCACATAGCATATGACCTACTGACTTCCATGGTAACCCCTTTGATCATCTATGTACTTTTTTATGCACATTCATGTAAGAACATATTATACTAGTTTTCTATTTTGTACTCTGCCTTGCTGCTCTTTGTTTTCTTTTATCTCCATACACCAGCACTTTTTCATCTAGATGGTGCTTCAGATCACTATCTTGAAACATTTAGAGATTTGCCCACTAGATGGCTCTTTTTATATTGATGTCTATGTATCTCGGTGTTTCAGTCTGCACGTCTTGATGTCTCTGTATTTGTGCACCGTCTACGGTGTGGCATCCTCTTTGATGCCAGTGTATGGGTAAGAACCCGGATTGGGAATGATTGTTTCTCCTTAGATTTTTGGAGCCTCTGCATAGGGCCAAGTGACTTCTTCATACGGATTAAATATACCTCCGTGTTTCTGCCTGCCCATATTTGCACTATGCACTTTATTGTTATTTGTTTACGGCATCGGGTGTGACCCACACTGTATTTTGGTCTGTGCTACCCGGTCTTTCCCTGACTGAATTAGTTGGTATTTTTTGTATTTATATGAACTAATCTGTATATATTTATGTTTTGTGAATTGTGACATAATAAACTTGTAACTTGTTTAAATATGGACATATACTCCAGTGTTTTTTCTATGTACTATATAGGAGCTTCATTATACTATATGAGGCTACATTATACTATATGGGGACTGCATTATACTCTATGGGGGCTGCATTATACTCTATGGGGGCTGCATTATGCTCTATGGGGGACTGCATTATACGTTATGGTGCAGCTGCATTATACTCTATTGAGGACTATGGGATTCATTTACATTATATGTACTATACAGGAGCTGCATTATACTATATCGGGCTACATTATACTATATGGGGGCTGCTTTATACTCTATCAAGGACAATGGGAAGTGCATTATACTATATGTACTATATGGGCCCTGCATTATACTGTATCATGGACTATGGGGAATGCATTATACTATATGAAGGACTTTGGGGTGCATTATACTATGAGGAGTGCATTGTACTATATGGAGGACTATGGGGGTGCATTATACAATATGGAGGACTATGGGATGCATTATACTATATTGAGGACTATGGGGAGTGCATTATACTACAGAGAGGATATGGGGAATGTATTATACTATATGGAGACTACGAGGAGTGTATTGGACTATGGGGAGTGTATTATACTATATGAAGGACTATGGGAAGTGTATTATGGAGGGATATGGGGCACATTATACTATATGGAGTACTATGGCGTACATTATACTATATGGAGGACTATAGGGTGTGCATTATACAATATGGAGGACTAGGGTGTATTATACTAAACAAGCAAAATGCTGCCTAGTGATTGGATTGTTTATTCCGTAACAAAAATCATTGTTCTCAGCAGCACTTCGCCCTGTGCTGCTGATAACATTATACTGTATGTGAACAGATTGATCTACTAGTGATTGTTCTGTGCCCGTCATTCTTCCTGGTGTAAGGAGGCCGGGCAACAAGTGTTGAACGACTTCAATATTGTCGATCACTCTCTTTTAATGGCCTGAACTAAACGCATGTAAATACAGCCAAAATGTTTCTATGTGATGGTGCAATATGTTAGCATTTGGGACCCCATTTTAAACTTTTGCCCCATCCCACTTTGTCTGAAACCAGCCCTGCATGGAGCATAAGGGCATAATTGATAATCTTACTTAAACAAATTAGTGAAAAATCTGTATCATATAAAGATACACAAATTACTGGAAATGAAGAATAATGCTAAAGATCTGACAATACACAGCAAATATAAATCTTCATGAAGTGCGTATAATACTGTTGTTCACAAATGGGTTATCTCATATTGTGGCTAAAAAGAGTAATTCATTCTTAAAGGGAACCTGTCACCGCCCCCCCTCCCCCCTCTAGGCGTTTGAAACTAAAAGAGCCACCTTGTGCAGCAGTAATGCTGCATTCTGACAAGGTGGCTCTTTTAGTTATTGGTGCTGTAAATGCGGAAATAATCCGCTTTTTAATTTGCCCGAAATACCTGTCTTCAGTCCTGGAGGCAGGTCTTTCCCCCCCTGCTGCAGACGCCTCACAGCCATCACTCAAGTTTTCTTGGCACCGGGCACCGCCTCCTCAGCGCTGTTTGTTTTGAAATCTGCCGCTGGGGCAGGCGCAGTGAGCGCTGGGTGAGTGGCTTATACACGCAGTGCGCATGCCCAGGAATCCCAGCCCCGCAGTGTGAATAAATCATAAGACACTGAGGAGCTGGGATTCACAAGCAGCGCAGCCGCACAGGCGCAGTCAGCGAGACTGCATATGAGGACAGACGGGCAGTTTCAAACGCCTGGGAAGGGGGTGACAGGTCCCCTTTAAAGGGAATCTGCCAAGTCCAATAACCCCATTAACCTGCAGATATATGGTTAATGTTGATGCACCAATAGTGTGGCACCCAAGAGAAAATTAACTTTATTCCTCTCAAGACACAAAAAACATATGTGCTTCTGCCCTTAGACTTGAAATATAATCAGAGGAAAGATACCGCAGTTTTTCAGTTTGAAGAGAGGATGATCTGTAGGAAGCGGCTCAGGCACTGTTACATCAAGTCCAGCGGCTGCAATCTCTTTAGACACCAATGCCTGGTAAAGGTCCTCCTGGTTCACCACTGCTCCCCTGTGTGGTGAAGACATTTTACATACAAAAATTGATAAGCAATGAGATTTGGGTTAATAAAAATAAAGCGTTTGATGAATAAATAAAGGATTGCGACTCTCTTGATTTGTAAGCTACTAAATGCATCTCTGGGGGCGGTGATTACACAGTCATTTTTGGAGTGAGCAGTAAAATGTCTAGGTATAGATTATAAAGCCCCTGTTCAATTGCGCTAAATGTCAGCTGAACCTGTTGCACGATTGGCTGACCATGTAATGTGTATTGGGGCCTCCTGACTGTCACAGACAGATTCTTGTGGGACACAAGAATTGGGCACTTTGAATTTCAGACCATAAATCTTTTGTTCGGCAGGAGATGATTCTGACAGAGGCTCTTCCATCAGGAGCACTTAGCGGAGCCGAGCACTCCTGTGTACGAGGGAATCAGGAGGTATAGCTGTCAGCGAAATGAAAGTTTGTCCTACAGATATCTAAGGCCTCTTTCACACTAGCGTCGGAATCTCCCCGTCGCAATGCGTCGGGGAGAGATTCCGACGCTAGCGTTTGCTGCATTGCACAATGGGTGCAGCGGATGCATTTTTCCGGCGCATCTGTTGCCCCATTGTAAGGTGCGGAGAGGTGGGGGCGGAGTTCCGGCCAAGCATGCGCGGTCGGAAAAAGCGGTCCGTCAGGATAAAAAAACGTTACATGTAGCGTTTTTTTCTCCCGACGGTCCGCCAAAGCACGACGCATCTGTCGCAAGATGGATGCAAAGTGTGGCAATCCGTTGCAAATGCGTCGTCAATAGAAGTCTATGGGGAAAAAACGCATCCTGCAAGCACTTTTGCAGGATACGTTTTTTCTGCAAAACGACGCATTGTGACGGATTTAAAAAAACGCTAGTGTGAAAGTACCCTAATGTCTATGGCCAGCTCTAGTCATTTGGTGAGTGTGGGAAATCAGGATCAATTTTGTCATCTCAGTTCAAATTTTATGCTCTGAATATGTCACGTAGCACTTTTACACGGAAACTTTCCCCTACTCATTCCAAGTGCCTGAGAAAACTGGATTGGACCAAACACGTGGACACAGTCTCATAGTTATTAAGGTTGAAGGAAGACTTTAAGTCCATCTAGCTCAACCCATAGCCTAACCTAATATGCCCTAACATGTTGATCCAGAGGAAGGCAAAAAAAACCCATGTGGCAAATAGTAAGCTCCACTTTGGGGAAAAACATTCCTTCCCGACTCCACATACGGCAATCAGACTAGTTCCCTGGATCAACACCCTATCAAGGAATCTAGTATATATAACCTTCTTAAATTTAATTAACGAATCACTCATTACAACATCATACGGCAGAGAGTTCCATAGTGTCACTGCTCTTACAGTAAAGAATCTGCGTCTGTTATTATGCTTAAACCTTCTTTCCTCCAGACGAAGAGGCTACCCCCTTGTCCCTGTCTCAGGTCTATGATTAAAAAGATCATCAGAAAGGTCTTTGTACTGTCCCCTCATATATTTATACATTAAAATAAGATCACCCCTTAGCCTTCGTTTTTCCAAACTAAATAGCCCCAAGTGTAATAACCTATCTTGGTATTGCAGACCCCCCAGTCCTCTAATAACCTTGGTCGCTCTTCTCTGCACCTGCTCCAGTTCAGCTATGTCTTTCTTATACACCGGAGACCAGAACTGTGCACAGTATTCTAAGTGTGGTCGAACTAGTGACTTGTATAGAGGTAAAAATTATGTTCTCCTCATGAGCATCTATGCCTCTTTTAATGCATCCCATTATTTTATTTGCCTTTGTAGCAGCTGACTGACACTGGCCACTAAATGTGAGTTTGTCATCCACCCAAACTCCCAGGTCTTTTTCATTGACTGTTTTGCCCCGAGTTTTAGAATTAAGCACATAGTTATACATCTTATTATTTCTACCCAAGTGCATGACCTTACATTTATCCCCATTAAAGCTCATTTGCCATTTATCAGCCCAAGCTTCTAGTTTACATAAATCATCCTGTAATATAAAATTGTCCTCCTCTGTATTGATTACCCTGCAGAGTTTAGTGTCATCTGCAAATATTGAAATTCTACTCTATATGCCCCCTACAGGGTCATTAATAAATATGTTAAAAAGAAGAGGGCCCAATACTGACCCCTGTGGTACCCCACTGCTAACCGAGACCCAGTCTGAGTGTGCTCCATTAATAACCACCCTTTGTTTCCTATCCCTGAGCCAGCTCTTAACCCACATACACATATTTTCCCCTATCCCCATTATTCTAATTTTATGTATCAACCTTTTGTGTGTGACGACCCCGACAGCACCATATCAAAAGCTTTTGAAAAGTCCATATACACTACGTCCAATGGGTTCCCTTGGTCCAGTCCGGAACTTACCTGTTCAAAGAAATTGATGAGATTAGTCTGACCGGAACGGTCCCTAGTAAACCCATGCTGATATTGGGTCATGAGGTTATTCCTCTTCAGATAATGCAGCATAGCATCTCTTAGAATGCCCTCCAGAATTTTACCCGCAGTAGAGGTTAAGCTTACTGGCCTATAATTTCCGAGTTCAGTTTTTGTCCCCTTTTTGAATATTGGCACCACATTTGCTATACGCCAGTCCTGTGGTACAGACCCTGTTATTATGGAGTCTTTAAAGATTAAAAATAACGGTCTATCAATGACTGTACTTAATTCCTGCAGTACTCGGGGGTGTATCCCATCCGGGCCCAGAGATTTGTCAATTTTAGTGATTTTTAGATGCCACCGTACATCGTAATTTTTGTTATCACTGATCATATTGTCTGCCATGGGATTTTCTTGAGTAAATACTGATGAAAAAAAGTCATTTAGCATATTGGCTTTTTCCTCATCCTCATCCACCATTTCACCCAGACTATTTTTAAGGGGGCCAAAACTATCATTTTTTAGTTTCTTACTATTTACGTAGTTAAAGAATATTTTGGGATTATTTTTACTCTCTCTGACAATGAGTCTCTCTGTCTCAAGCTTTGCTGCCTTGATTTGCTTTTTACATAATTTATTTAATTTTCTGTATTTATTTAATGCCTCATTACTACCTACTTCCTTTAATTCTCTAAATTCTTTCATTTTGTCACTTATTGCGCCCCTTACAGCTCTATTTAGCCATATTGGTTTCCGCCTATTCCTAGTTTGTTTATTCCCATACGGAATATACTGTGCACAGGTCCTATCCAGGATGCTAATAAACGTCTCCCATTTTCTTTGTGTATTTTTATGTCTCAGGATATCGTCCCAGTTAATTGCACCAAGATCCTCTCTTATCCGTTGGAAATTTGCCCTCCTGAAGTTTAGTGTCCTTGTAACCCCTCTACTACACATCTTATTAAAGGATACATGAAAACTTCTTATTTTGTGATCACTATTCCCCAAGTGACCCCCATATCTTATATTTGATATGCGGTCTGGCCTGTTGGTTAATATTAGGTCTAGCAGTGCCCCCCTTCTTGTTGGGTCCTGAACCAGTTGTGAAAGGTAATTGTCTCTCATAGTTGTCAAAAACCGATTACCTTTGCTGGAACGGCAGGTTTCTGTTCCCCAATCTATTTCAGGGTAGTTGAAGTCCCCCATAATAATGACTTCTCCTTGAGTCGCAGCTTCATCTATTTGCTTTACGAGGCTATTCTCCATTGCTTCCATTATTTTTGGAGATTTATAACAAACCCCTATCAGTAATTTATTATTTTTCCCCCTCCCCTTATCTCCACCCACAGGGACTCTACATTTTCATTAAGTTCACCTATATTATCACGCAGGATGGGTTTTAAGGATGATTTTACATATAGACACACCCCTCCCCCTCGCTTATTCGTTCGGCCATTTCTGAACAGACTATAACCCTGTAAGTTAACATCTATCTCTAAATCCCACCAAACAGTTGCGTGCTTCTTGGCATAAAGCCCTTTCTGCCAGGGGTGTATATAAACCTCACCCGCATTTCATTAAAGTGGAATCTTTTGCTAAACACTACGTGTGTGCGTGTGCTGTAATGATTCTCCGAGCTCGTTCATCACAACACCTCTAATTTGGACTTGCACATCAGTTCTGGTGGGCCCATCGTGGTATTGTATGCCATGTCTCCTGCACGTGACCGAGGACCACTATATGCTCTTATCATTAGTGTCACCTGCTGGTGTTTATAAAGATTGCACTGCTTTTCATGTTGGCGAAGAGCTGTTTATTGCAGATCCCTTGTGTTTCAGGTGTTAACGCACAGCAAACAAGAAGGAAATCGGACCGCTTGGCCAGTTCAACCAAGGAAACTGTAATAAAAAAAAAATCAGAGTAGACTGTTACTAATGTGCTGCAAAGGGTATAGTCTCCTTTATTTTTCCCCTATTATTTAATGGTTGAAAATTAAAGGGAACCCATCACATTGTACAGTACATGCGGATATAATGACAACCTGGTATAGAGGAGAAGATCAGTTTTTAATTAATTGAAATCCTTAGTGTTTGTATACATGTGAGTCAAGTGGGCGGTCCTACTAGTGATTGACAGCTATCTCTTTATGCCCAGTCATGCAAGGAAGACTGTCAATGACTGCATAGAACCGCCCATTGGACTCACATGCATCAAGCAGTTCATGACACTTTACTGCTGTCAAACTGCTAAATGAAGCAACACTTTTGCAAAACTTGTAGTTGCATGAACAATTTGCTACTTTTCTTATTTTTTACACCAGTCCCAAACAGGTCCACCAAATTTATTTTATTTTTTTTTAAAGTGGAGGAAGCAAAAACCAAACTAAAAAATACATACTAATTAATGGCACAATAATGGCATAAAATGCTACAGAAAGGTGCTCCAATCACGGACTGCGATACACGGTCTGTGGTGGTGCCCAGTACCTAAAGGATACGCCAAATTCATTCAAGAGGAACATGCCTTCTAAAGAATTTGATCATGCCAAAATTGCACAGTGGTGTCGAGTAGGGATTAAGTAATATTTTAAATCCAATAGACAAAGGACAAAAAATATCATTTTAACCAATTTAAAATAAAACATACTTTAAATTTTAACTGTTCTTTATTGGTCCTACTCCTATCTATGTCTAAATGTATTCAAGCAGTCAGATTGATGTAATGCCATTCAATTGTAATATACTGTACATATGGATGAATCTACCTATTTGTAGTTACATGGGTGTACTGCTCCAGTAGCCTCACATTGATAACTAGTATAGAGCAAACGGACTGCGGCCCATTATGCAACCATCCGGGACTGTATCCTATTTTGTAATGTTTAATGTCAGAGGAACAAGGGGCTATTAAAATAAAAAAAGAGAAACATATGATTTGCTCCAGTTACTCATATTTTTAATTTAACAATTAAAAGTTTTTTGCTTTTTTGGATTGGTTATAATGGGATTTTTTTAGCCTTTGGCTACTGGATTTAAAAAATTCTAATTAATTCATCACAACTTACTCTAGCAGACCATTCATCATACCTGGCATGCAAAACTTCAGTATTGATGAATCGGTGCCTAAATGCTTTTTGATTTTTAAACCAATGTCTGGCAACCTGTCCACACTGCCAAAAGTACCAATACCTGGTTTAAAAACAACAGTATCACTGTGCTTGATTGGCCAGCAAACTCGCCTGACCTTGACTAACCCCATAGAGAATCTATGGGGTATTGTCAAGAGGAAGATGAGAGACACCAGACTCAACAATGCAGACCAGCTGAAGGCTGCTATCAAAGCAACCTGGGCTTCCATAACACCTCAGCAGTGCCACAGGCTAGTCGCCTCCATGTCGCGCCGCATTGATACAGTTATTGATGCAAAAGGAGCCCTGACCAAGTATTGAGTGCATTTACTGAACATACATTTCAGTAGGCCAACATTTTGGATTTTAAAATAATTTTTCAAGCTGGTGGTATAAACAATTCTAATTTACTGAGAAAATGACATTTGGGTTTTAATTGGCTGTAAGCCATAATCATCAACATTAACAGAAATAAACACTTGAAATACATCACTCTAGTTGTAATGACTCTATATAATATATGAGTCTCAGTTTTTATATTGAAGAACTGAAATAAATTAACTTTTTGATGATATTCTAATTTAGTGAGTAGCACTTATATGTGTGATCAGTACAGAGGACTGGCACATGACTTATTCCTTCCAAAGACCGTAATAAGGACCAGGGGGCACTCACTACGGGTGGAAGAAAGGCGATTCCGGCAGCTAAATAGAAAAAATTTCTTTACAGTTAGAGCAGTCAGACTGTGGAATTACCTATCACAAGAGGTAGTAATGGTAAACACTATAACAGCTTTTAAAATAGGGCTGAATGATTTCCTCAATACACATAATAATGTGGATTAATGGTCATTTAGTGACAAAATGAACAATTGGTGGAGAAAGGTCGAACTTGATGGACCTAGGTCTTTTTTCAACCTATGTAACTATGAAAAAATATAAAGCTTGAAATCACCTCCTTTTGGCCACATTGATATTAAAACCAAAAAATTACAAATATTTTGTATCGGTGCGTTCATAAACGATACAAAAGATATATAAAAAGAACGAATCCATTCGGTCAACTTGGTAACGAGAAAAAAATCAAAACTCCAGAATTACGTTTTTTGGTCGCTGCAATATTGCAATAAAAATGCAACAACAGGCGATCAAAACATCATATCTACCCCAAAATGGTATCAATAACATCAACTAGGCACCCAAAAAAATAAGCTTTCTCCCATCCCCAGATCCCGAAAAATGGAGATGCTACAGGTCTTAGAAAATAGCGTTTTTTTTTTACAAAGTTTGGATATTATCCACCACTTACCGTATATACTCGAGTATAAGCCGAGATTTTCAGCCCATTTTTTTGGGCTGAAAGTCCCCCTCTCGGCTTATACTCGAGTCATACCCAGTGGTCTGCAGGGGAGGGGGAGCGGGGGGCTGTCTAATTATACTCACCTACTCCTGGCGCGGTCCCTGCAGGTCCCTGGTTCCCGGCGCTGCAGCTTCTTCCTGTACTGAGCGGTCACATGGTACCGCTCATTACAGTAATGAATATGCGGCTCCACCTCCCATAGGGGTGAGCCGCATATTCATTACTGTAATGAGCGGTAACGGTGACCGCTCAATACAGGAAGAAGCTGCCGGCACCGGGAAGCAGGGACCATGCCAGGATCAGGTGAGTATAACGGGGAGGGGAGCGCTGCGCAATATTCACCTGCTCCTCGTTCCGGCGCCGCTCCGTCTTTAGCATCTTCTGCAGTGACGCTCAGATCAGAGGGCGCGATGACATGGTTAGTGTGCCCCCTCTGCCTGAACGTCAGTGCTGAAGATGGAGCGGCGCCGGAACGAGGAGCAGGTGAATATTGAAAGTGCTGGGGGCCTGAGCGACAGAGAGGTGTGGATCGCCCCCACGTAAGGGCAACGGGGTATTCGGTACCGGGTCCTTCAGTTCCCTCAGCGAGGATGTCACGGTGGCCCGACCCGGACTGTGGCCCTATGAGGGGCGCCCAATAAAAGGCAGAGTTCGTAGATAACGGTAGTGTTCATGACGCCACCTGTGGTATTCGGTCAGGGTGACCGACGCTGCTTAGGGGTCCGCTGGGGTGATGGAATGGCAGCTAAATTGTATACCTTCCCACAGGTGAAGTATATCCCCAGGGCTTCCCAGAAGTGTAGATGATGATGGTGGATGGTGCAAGGCGCGGTAAATAACGAGGACACAAAGGGTGCAGTCTCTTTATCTTTACTGAAGGCTTCAGCATCCACAGTCCAGAGTGCCGGATGACAGGGTAGGCAGGGTCCGGCTGGTCTGATGGCAATTCCAGAGTCCCCTTATCCAGGTGGAAATCAGTAGCCTTCCCCTTGCGCACAGTAACGTAGTAGGTCCCTACTTGCATTAGCTACCATAAGGCCCTCACTGTTGTTACTTCTCTGTCTCTGTCCCCCAGATGGATAGGACAAACCCGTATGACGGTGGTGGCCTGAGGCTATTTTATAGCGACCCTAGAGATGCCCCTCCTCCGCGTTGCCACCTTGTCTGCTTAGGTGTTTAGGTTGGACAGCCAACTTGGAATCAACTGCCCTGCCGGTCTCTGAAGTAAAGTGTAGAGTCTATTATTCCCTCGGTGTTCCGGCCACCGGATCTGCACTCAGATGGAGGCAGCCTGCTTCTAGCTGGTCTCCCACTGTTGTTTCACTCCTGTTGCTATGACTTCTGTGCTCACTCACTATGGCACACTTCCTTTCTTATCCTTTTTTAGGAGGCTGCCGCATGGGTTGCAGGCGCAGCTCCGTGTCCTTCTTTCCCACTGAGCCGCTGATGTTCTTCCTTGTTCCTCTGTCTGCCTGACAGGAATTCCCTGGGCCGAGCCCAGGCTGCTTCTCTCCCTCTCCTTCTCCTGGCTCTAACTGACTGACTTCCTAACCAACCCACCAGTTTTACCCTTTCTGAGGAGTGGCCTAGTACATAGAACCCTTAGCTCCCCCTGGTGGACCGGCGTGTGAAGTGTGTGTGTGGCTGTGATACCTGGCAGGGTGAACTCCTTTGGTGCCATCAGACGTAACATCACTCCCCCTGGTGGAAGAACGACATTACTGCAACGACCTGGACTCTGGGGCGCTGCAGGTGAGTATGTGATTTTTTTTATCGCAACAACAGCATATGGGCAAGTGTCTGTATGTAGCATCTTATGGGGCCACAACGTTTGTGCAGCACTATATGGGGCAAGTGTCTGTATGGAGCATCTTATAGGGCCATAACGTTTGTGCAGCACTATATGGGGCAAATGTCTGTATGAGGCCATAATCAGCATTTGTGCAGCATTATATGGGGCAAGTGTCTGTATGGAGCATCTTATGGGGCCATAACGTTTGTGCAGCACTATATGGGGCAAGTGTCTGTATGAGGCCATAATTAGCATTTGTGCAGCATTATATGGGGCAAGTGTCTGTATGGAGCATCTTATGGGGCCATAATCAACGTTTGTGCAGCACTACATGGGGCAAATATCTTTATGGAGCATCTTATGGGGCCATTATTAACCTTTATGCAGGATTATATGGGGCATATTTTAATATGGAGCATCTTATGGGGCCATCATAAACTTTATGGAGCATTATATGGGGCTCCTGATTCAATATGGATATTCAAAAACACTTAACCTACTGATGTCTCATTTAATTTTACTTTTATTGGTATCTATTTTTACTTATACTCGAGTCATTAAGTTTTCCCAGTTTTTTGTGGCAAAATTAGGGGGGTCGGCTTATACTCGGGTCGGCTTATACTCGAGTATATATGGTAAATAAAAAAGAACCTAGACATGTTTTGTATTTACAAACTCATAATGACCTGGAAAACCATCATCGCTGGTCAGTTTTATCATTTAGTGGACATAAAAAAAAAAACGATTGTGGAATTGCACAATTTTTTTGCAATTTCACCACACTTGGAATTTTTTTCCTGCTTTCCAGTACACTATATGGTAAAATCAATGGTATTGTTCAGAAGTTCAACTCGTCCTGCAAAAAAACGAGCCCTCATGTGGCCATATTGACAGAAAAATAAAAAAAGTTATGGCTCTGGAAAGAAGAAAACGCAAAAATAGAAAATCCCAAGGTCGTGAAGGGGATAATGACACCATTTATTTTATCATACAGTGTACTGGAATACAGGAGCAAAAATTCCAAGTGCAGTAAAATCATAGGAAAAAAAATGCAATTTCCCCATTGTTTTTTGTGTTTTGTTTTTTTATGGCATCTGCTATGAGGTAATATACTGGTCAACATTATTCTCCAGAACAGCATAGCTGAGGCAACACCAAAACTATGGGTTTTATTTTATCTTGGTGGTGGAAATTAAAAAAAAAAATAGTAATATATTTTTTGAGACCTGTCACAGAAAATATTAAAATCTCTGAAGTCCTTAGTGAGGGTGCATTCACCCTTTCCCTCCTCCTCTCACAACAAATTTTAGCAGCAAAAATAGCTGCCAGTCTGAGTCTCCTAGAATTAGACTGGTACAATGGGCATAAAGAAGCAGGAAATTAGGTATAACTGGATAGTGACAATCTTAGGCCTCTTTCACATGTCCAGATAATTCCGGTACCGGAGAAATCGGTACCGGAGTTATCCGTGTCCGTGTGTCCCTGTGCTCACGTGGCACATCAGTGTGGCACATCAGTGTGGCACACGTGCGGCAGCTGTGTGCCGCCTGTGTGCCGCCTGAGGACCACACGGACCATGCAGGAGACAGCGCTACAGTTAAACGCTGTCCCCTGCTTTTGGTGCTGAAGCCGGCATTCATTCCTTTTCCCCAGCAGTGCTTGTTGGAGAGAAGGAATGAAAAATCAAGGTTTTTTATTTTTTTAGTTAAAAATAAAGTTTGTGGGTCACCTCCCGCTTCCCATCCCCTGTGCACCCAGCTCCAGCGATGTCTCCTCTCAGCGGCCGCTGGCAGCTTGTCCGTGTGTAAGCGGTTACGTGGTACCGCTCATTACAGTGATGAATATGCCCAGAGCCTGCGCACTGCAGTACTTTGCTCTGCCCTCAACAGGGCAATGCCAGGGAGCCTGTGAAGCAAGCAGGAGGGGGCATCACAAGAAGATGGGAGGTCTGGGCCGCCCTGCAGGTGAGTATAATACTGCGATGACACCCTCCTGCTTCTTCATCCCTCCCCGTACACCTGCGCAGGAGCGTGGTGCCGGGGAGCCATGACACAAGCAGGAGGGCGGCGATCATAAGAAGATGGGAGGCGCTGGACCCGTACCGCCCTTCAGGTGAGTATAGTAAAAGTTATTTTTCTTCTCTTGTAGGTTGGATTGGGGGCTTATCTACAGCATTATAGAATGCCTTAGATAAGCCCAGAAAGGCGGTTGCCGTATCTTATATCGGCCAAACCTGGTGACAGGTTCCCTTTAATGGTAGATTAATTTTAACATTGTGAGATAGAATATCAAAAATAAAATCCAGAAAACCACATTGTATAAATTATATAAATGTATTTGCATTTTGCAGTGAGAAATAAGTATTTGATTTCTCTGGCAAACAAGAATCAACTACTGCAACTTCCTATTCTGTGGCCTTCCTTCTAAGGCTGGAGTCACATACAATGTATAAAAAAATCTATCCGATTTTGTCTGCCGAAAATTGCACAAATGTTCTCCGTATGGTGATCCGTATGTCATCCGTGTGCAATGCCAGTATGCGTTTTTTTCTCAAAAAAGTATCCGTGTGTTATCCGTATGTCATTTGTATGGTGAGATTTTCTCACACACTTGCAAAATGGCTGAGCCAATTTCCTGTCACCTGCCCAATGCCTGAGAATTTCTCTCGCAAGTCACACGCATGGTCCGTGTGCTGTGCGATTTTTTTTTTTCTTGCACCCATAGACTTGCGTTGGCGCTTCTCAGCTGAGATACGCGGACAATCGCAACATGCTGCGATTTCACTCGCAAGTATAATACGGACGAGAAAAAAACGGATGATGGGAGCTGCCCCATAGATTAACATTGGTCCGAGGGGTATGCGATTTTTTTATCGCTTAGCACTCGTCCGTATTACGCTGTAGTGTGACCCCGGCCTAACACTATCACACCCATCCAATCTATCCTAAATTCTGCTGCCTGACTAATTCACTTGTCACCCAGCTATTCCTCGACTTCTCCCAGCGTCGGACTGGAGTAGTTTGGGCCCACCAGAGAAAATCATTCTAAGGGCCCACCATGCTTAAGGGGTACTAGCTGCAGAGTCATCCCTTTTTCACTGGATCCTGCATCAAAAAAACGGTCCGTCGGGCAGAGAAAACGTTCAGAGGAACGTTTTTTCTGAACGTCGGAAAATTGGTCAGCGACGCATCCTGCGCTGCCCGTCACAGGCTACAATGGAAGCCTATGGGCTCAGGATGCGTCGATGCCTGTGAAAAGCAGGAATCCAGCGACAGGTCCCATCTTTTCAAAGGGAGCATGCGTGGAAGAATTTCCTGTCAGGGAAATTCTTTCTTGCTCGCTCTATCTCTTTTTACTATTGATGCTGCCTATGCAGCATCAATAGTAACAAGATATAATGTTAAAAATAATTTAAAAAATAAAAAATCGCAGTATTCTTACCTACCGGTGTTCCCGCGCAGCGTCACCAATGCTCCCGGCAGCAAGCGTTCCTAGTAACACATTGCGACTTCTCGCGAGATTTCGCAGTGTATTACTAGGAATGCTAGCTACCAAGAGCATCGCTGCGTGGGAATGCCGGTGAGAACACTGCGATTTTTTTATTTTTTTTTTACCTGGTTTGTGTTGTGTATGCGTTTTCGCAGCGGAAAACCACTGCGAAGACGCATACACAACAGGTGCACATAGCCTCGACGGGTCCGTCAGAAAGACGGGCCCAGTGCACACGTTTTCCACAATCTGCACAGGATCCGTCATTTCAACATCTTGATGGATCCAGTGCAGATTTTGAAGATGGAAGTGTGAAAGTAGCCTTAGGCCATGTTCACACAGTGCGTTTTTTACTGCGGAACCGCAGCGGTTTTGCCGCTGCGGTTCCGCAGCTGTTTTCCATGCAGGGTACATAACAATGTAACCCTATGGAAAACAGTCACTGCTGTGCACATGATCCGTAATTTCGTTTAAAAAGCCGCGCAGAATAGCTGCGGCAAAAAAGAAGGAGCATGTCACTTCTTTTTCCTGAACCGCAGCGGTTCTGCACCCATAGACCTCCATTGTGAGGTCAAAATCGCAGTAAAACCCGCAGATCAAAAATATATCTGCGGGTTTTACTGCGATTTGATGTGCAGAACCGCTGCAGCAGGAAGTGCGGGGGAGCGGGCGGAAGTGCGTGGGCGGAGTGTGGCTGCCCCCCCGTGCTCCGATCCCGCCCCCCCATGCTCCGATGCCCCCCCCCCGTGCTCCGATGCCCCCCCCCAGTGCTCCGATGCCCCCCCCGTGCCCTAATCTCCCCCCCTTATACTTACCCGGCGTCCCGGTGTCCGTCCGGCCGTCTTCTCCCTGGGCGCCGCCATCTTGCAAAATGGCGGGCGCATGCGCAGTGCGCCCGCCGAATCTGCCGGCCGGCAGATTCGCTCCAAAGTGCATTTTGATCACTGAGATATAACCTATCTCAGTGATCAAAATAAAAAAATAGTAAATGACACCCCCCCCACTTTGTCACCCCCATTGGTAGGGACAATAAAAAAATTAAGAATTTTTTTTTTTTTTTTCACTAAGGTTAGAATAGGGGTAGGGGTAGGGTTAGGGGTAGGGTTAGGGGTAGGGTTAGGGGTAGGGTTAGGGTTAGGGGTAGGGTTAGGGGTAGGGTTAGGGTTAGGGGTAGGGTTAGGGGTAGGGTTAGGGGTAGGGTTAGGGTATTTTCAGCCATTTTAGCCCTAAAAAGCTTCCTAGGAAACACAGTCTCTGCATAGAAAACTGCATAAAAAAAGGATAAAAAAACGCATCAAAAAACGCATCAAAAAAGGACAAAAAAAGGACCAAAAAAAGGACCTGCGTTTTCTGCCAAGAGCTGCAGTTTTTAAAAAAAACTGTCCTGAAAAAAAAAGGATGGAAATCCTGAACGTGTGAACATACCCTTAGTTTCCATCTAGTTAAGCACCCTTACCGGCAGCAGATAATTTTATGTAAAACCTAGAACAATGATGTTCTATAAGCACAGAAAGATTTTATTATTTAGACATGTGCCACATACACACAATAGACATGACACATACACACCAGTCACACGCTAGACACAGGATACATACATGTGACACACACACCAGTCACACGCTAGCCACATGACACACGCACCATATATAACCAGTCACACACTAGACACAGGATTAGAGATGAGCAGACCCCTAGATGTTCGGGTCCGGCCGAACAGTTAAAAATGAGTCCAGGTTCGGGTACCAGAACAGTACCTGGACCCTATTCATTTGAATGGGGGGCCAATACATCCAGTGTTTACCACTCTGTCAGATGCAAGACAGAGCGGCAAACACTGCTTCTGATCGGCGGTAAAATCATTACCGCCAGTCAGACAGCTGATGTTCACAAACTGTCAAATGATGTGAGCCCACAGCTGTGATCGGAGGTATAAAGTTTACCTCCGGTCACTGGCGTCGGCTAACCTCATCGAGGTTATGGCAAGTCACTGAGGCTATGTTCTCAGCCAGGCCCCTGAACTGCGGTGACCTTGGTGAGATCCCCACTAGTGCAGTGAGAAAGTCCCGCAGTGTAGAGGCGGTGAACTCACCAATGGGCTTTTTCTCACTCCCCCCTCTTCTCCACACAGCCCCGGATCACCTCTTTTTCCACAAAGCTCATCATCCCCCCTTTTCCACACAGCCCCCTCATCACCCTCCCCCCCTTTTCCACAAAGCTCATCATCCCTCCTTTTCCACACAGCCCCTTATCATCCCTCCTTCTCCACACAGCCCCCTCATCATCCCTCCTTCTCCACACAGCCCCCTCATCATCCCTCCTTCTCCACACAGCCCCCTCATCATCCTTCCTTCTCCACACAGCCCCCTCATCATCCCTCCTTCTCCACACAGCCCCCTCATCATCCCTCCTCCACACAGCGCCCTCATCATCCCTCCTTCTCCACACAGCCCCCTCATCATCCCTCCTTCTCCACACAGCCCCCTCATCATCCCTCCTTCTCCACACAGCCCCCTCATTATCCCTCCTTCTCCACACAGCCCCCTCATCATCCCTCCTTCTCCACACAGCCCCCTCATCATCCTTCCTTCTCCACACAGCCCCCTCATCATCCCTCCTTCTCCACACAGCCCCCTCATCATCCCTCCTCCACACAGCCCCCTCATCATCCCTCCTTCTCCACACAGCCCCCTCATCATCCCTCCTTCTCCACACAGCCCCCTCATCATCCCTCCTTCTCCACACAGCCCCCTCATTATCCCTCCTTCTCCACACAGCCCCCTCATCATCCCTCCTCCACACAGCCCCCTCATCATCCCTCCTTCTCCACACAGCCCCCTCATCATCCCTCCTTCTCCACACAGCCCCCTCATCATCCCTCCTTCTCCACACAGCCCCCTCATCATCCCTCCTTCTCCACACAGCCCCCTCATCATCCCTCCTTCTCCACACAGCCCCCTCATCATCCCTCCTCCACACAGCCCCCTCATCATCCCTCCTTCTCCACACAGCCCCCTCATCATCCCTCCTTCTCCACACAGCCCCCTCATCATCCCTCCTTCTCCACAGCCCCCTCATTATCCCTCCTCCACACAGCCTCCTCATCTCTCCTTCTCCACACAGCCCCCTCATCATACCTCTTTCTCCACACAGCCTCCTCATCTCTCCTTCTCCACACAGCCTCCTCATCTCTCCTTCTCCACACAGCCTCCTCATCATACCTCTTTCTCCACACAGCCTCCTCATCTCTCCTTCTCCACACAGCCTCCTCATCTCTCCTTCTCCACACAGCCTCCTCATCATACCTCTTTCTCCACACAGCCTCCTCATCATCCCTCCTTCACACAGCCCCCTCATCATCCCTCCTCCACACAGCCCCCTCATCATCTCTCCTTCTCCACACAGTCCCTTTCAAGTTACATCAAATAAATTCATCCTCTGACCACTCACACTGAATCCTGGGTCTTCATTCCTATCTGTGCAAGGGTCCATTGTACAGACCCTCATTCTTCTCCTCACACAGTTCCATAGTGCAGCCCCCTCGGTCCTCTCTACTCACAGGGCTCCAGCAGCCTCAGTCAGCACAGCGCTGCTTCCTGTTATCAGGTCACTGGTCTGATGGAGGCCCCGCCCCTCCCAGTGACATCATGCCCTCAGAAAATCAACTCCGTTCTAGACGCTGTGTGCTCTGTGCTGTGCGTGGTGCTGTGCGGGTTATTCTATACCCGGTACTTGCACTGCTCAGTAACAGGTGATGTGAGGTGAGAGCTTTCTATCACCTGCGGCTGTCGCTTCTATTGATCTCATGAGCACTGCGCAGCTGAGAGAGCGGCACCAAGACATCAGTAGCAGCCGCAGCAGGTGATGAGAAAGCTCTCACCTCACATCACATGTTACTGAGCAGTGCAAGTACCGGGTATAGAATAACACTCACTGCTGGGTGCCTGCAATCATAATGCGCTAAAATACAGGACAGAGCAGGAGTCTGGTGAGGGGGAGGACCCTCTGGGGGGTGGGCCCACCGGAGGATTCTCCGATCTCCAGGTGGGCCAGTCCGACACTGACTTCTCCCCTCTGTTAATACCAGCCCTGGCTCTTCATTGCCCCGAGACTCCCGTTCAAAGCCCTAAGTTTGGCCTACAAAGTGATCCAAATCCTGTCTCCTCCATACATCTGAGACCTAGTCTCCTGGTACTTACCTACACACAACCTCCGATCATCACAAGATTTCCTTCTTTACTCCCCTTTTATCTCCTCTTCCCACAATCGCATACTAGATTTCTCTCGTAGATCTCCTCTACTCTGGAACATATCATACTCTCGTCTACCATGGAAACCTTCAAAAGGAACCTGAAAAAATACCTCTTTCGACAAGCCTACAACCTACACTAACCATCGCTCCACCATACCGCTGCACAAGCAATTCTAAGCTCACCTATTGAATCGTCACCCATTCTTTGTAGACTGTGATCCCTCACGGGCAGGGTTCTCTCTCCTCCTGTTGGGGTTGGCGGAACGCACCGAATATATTTATTAGGTGAGATAGGTGCGTTCGCAACCCGGGATCCACCGTGCAGGAAAGAACCTGCTGCTATGCAAGGCGGCAAAGCAAATTAATACAAATGAACTCTGTTACTTCACAGAGCCCGTAGTAAAGAGAACGCTGTGCCCTGTTTAGCTAACAGGGGACACAGCTACTGTGTAGAGCCGACAGTGGTCATGCAGTCCAACCAACACGCAGCTCCTCTCCGGTGGAGCCGGAATTCTAATGGCTATTAGGCAGCCCTGAATTCACACATAAACTCCTCACCGGAGGTGCCAGCATTCTAGAGCTTATTTCAGCCAGGTCCCAGACCACACACACGACCACACTGGCGCTGAGCTCGTACATATTTGATACTAGCGCATGGCCGTGCGGTCATGAGAACCTTTTATAGCTGTAGCAACTTCAGGACCTTCCAGAAGGACCAATGGAAGGCTGCCACAGAACTTGATCAGATACAGGGCCTTCCTGGAGGACCAATGAAAGTTGCTGCAGTACCTGAGCATGTGACCCTTGATCTCCACTGAGAGATCTTACCCTGGGCATGCTCAGTGTGTGCAAGGCAGGACTTAGTCCCAGAAAAGCCTGCTCGCCGCAGACCAGTGCAGGGTACAATAGCAGAGCCTGGAGAGGCAGCAGTAACCCTTTGCACAGTATCAGATTCAGTGAGACGCTGGGACCGACGTCTCTGCTGAGCAGGCTCCACTGCGGCCGATGCAGAATTGGAGACTGCAGCAGACATGGTTCAAGATTCCCCCTGTGCAGTGGCGGGAACGCGACTCCTAACACCTCCTGTACCAGTCGGTGACATGTATTGTTTAAGATTATTGTACTTGTTTTTATGATGTATACCCCTTTTTCACATAAATGGCACCATAAAAATAAATAATAATATTGATATCGCTGTGTGGCTGCCAAAGCAAGGGAGTCGAGTAGACCGTACAGTAACTGAAGTTTAAAAAAAAACAAAACTGTGCTATTACAATATTTCTACTCTGGGAAATTGATGACACTTTAGTCCCTCCCATTCTGAGCTATTTCCAAATATTAACTCTCACAGTCCCTACTGTCAAACTACACACATTAACGCACTGCACAATTCACATTACACAATATACTTGTTCTTCAAGTGGAAAAGTGGGCAATATGTCCATCTCCTTACACCAGTACCTGACACCCATACCAATCTCTGCTCTGGCAGCGGCTGTATGTAAGCAATGTACAAAGTGAAACACTGCAGCTCCATTCATTGTTTAGTGACCACTGCCATGTACTGAGGTTTAACTCCCATCTACTCGACATCCACCAATCTCATATTGATGACCTATCCTATGGATAAGGGCTCATGCAAACATCCATTAAACTTGATCCAAGCACGGACCACAATGCACGGACTGCACGCGTCTCTCCCAAACTGAACTCAGCGGCCTCATGAATGCCTCCGTGCATTGGGGTCCATGGAGTTTCGCAGAAGTCTCCCCGACCACTCCTTTAGAACTAGATTTTTTTTACTATTATTTGTTATTTGTTTCCCTCGTTTTTTTTTAGTAATATATCGTTGTATATCCACTCTAAAAAAAAGACACTCATGTTTGTAATGAAAAATATATTAATAATATTATTTTTTTAATGTTAGTCTCTATATCTGTAGCATCTAATGTTCTTCATAAAATTTTATTTTTGTATTTGTAAGCATACTGAATAAAGATCTTATTTTTTAAAAGACCTAACTTTTTAATAAAAGAAGATATGGAGGATATATAAATATTAAGTAGTTTTGCTGAGCTGCAAGGGCAAGTATATGTTTAATCAGAAGACCCCATGACAACCATCCAAAGCGACCTGCCAGTAAGATTATTCCTACATTTTATTAACACAGAATATACATGTAGTTAACTTAGAATAGGATATCGGGCATTAAGCGATATGAACAAAAGCAATGCAGTAATACTCGAAAAACACTGTTCTCAGAAATACTTCAGAAACTGGAGGTCCAAGTATTAGCACTCTAGAAGCCATTCTCACCATATTCAGCTGAGATCTTTTGTGCCAATTCATGTCTGGGTGCGATATCATAGTATAGGAATTTACTGACCCCAAAAGGCTTCAAACGGTGCACAATGGCTTCCCCTGCAAGGAATACAAAATAAAGAAAAACAATGTTACTGGTTAATTGAGTTGCTCATTACTTTTGAATGTCCCCAGTATGCTAAATAGACCCCCCAAAAAATGATACTTACCCCTGGGACTGGTGCCGCTTTTCTGCTCTGAACACTATTTCCCCATGTGATCTCATGACATTGTATTTATGTTATTTGAGCGCTGCAGCCCATCAGCGGCCCCTAATTGGCCGAATCCTTCATACCAGGGGTGTCAAACTGCATTCCTCGAGGGCTGCAAACAGGTCATGTTTTCAGGATTTCCTTGTACTGCACAGGTGATAATTTAGTCACCAACTCATTATTTGTGTAGGTGATTAAATTATCACCTGTGCAGTACAAGGAAATCCTGAAAACATGACCTGTTTGCAGCCCTCGAGGAATGCAGTTTGACACCCCTGCTTCATACTTTACATGATTGACATCTGCTCTATGAGAACTGTGAAGGCTGCAGCCAATCAAGGGATGGTGATGGGCTACAGCGCTCATGTGAAAACAAACCAAGACATCACCAGGGAATACAGAGCAGAGAAGCAGTGCCGGACCAGGAGGTTAGTATGCTTTTTCATTTTATTTAGCACACTGAGGGCATTCAAAAGGGGTTGTCCAAAAATGGGTGATGAGTGGGTGTGCTGGAGTCAGACGCTCCTGATTCATGAAAAGGTGCACACCATTCATGAATCTGGAGCGTCTAACAAGTGTTGTGCACTTCCATGCGCCACACCAGGAATCTTATTCCAGTCAGGCACTGGTGTGAGATTTGTGGTGTAGGGAATGTCTCAGCTCATTATGAATTAGACGAGCTGTTTCGCCACACCCTTGTCCCACCCCGACTCCTCCCACTTTTCCAAAGCTTGGCGAAAATGAGGTGAGAACGCCAAAATTTGCATAATTATTCAACTTTTCAAATATTTTTATGCCAGAATTCTGGCGTAAAAGCTTTGATGAATCGGGCCCATTGAATTATCTCTTAGGCTACTTTCACATCAGCGTCGGATTCGGCCCATCGCATTGCGTCGGGCCGAGATTCCGACGCTAGCGTTTGATGCGCCGCACAACGGGTGCAGCGGATGCATTTTTCCAGCGCATCCGCTGCCCCATTGTGAGGTGCGGGGAGGTGGGGGCGGAGTTCCAGCCGCGCATGCGCGGTCGGAAAAAGCGGTCCGTCGGCAGCAAAAAACATTTAACGTTTTTTGCTCCCGGCGGTCCACCACAACATGGCGCAACCGTCGCACGACGGTTGCGACGTGTGTCAATACGTCGCAATGCGTCGGTAATGTTACTCTATGGGGCAAAAACGCATCCTGCAAACAAGTTTGCAGGATGCGTTTATTCCCCTAAACGACGCATTGCGACATATTAAAAAAAACGCCAGTGTGAAAGTAGCCTTACTTGTGGGAATGTGTGTAGTGTTTTCTCAGAAATGGAAACAATTTCACAGGGTTTTATCAAAGTAAGGTCAGGTTACCATGTAATGAAAATGCTGCATTTTTTTTTTTGCTGCGTTTTTTTGTGCAGAAAATCTGCTGCATTTAATGGGCTAAGCAATGCGTATGCGATTTCAGGAAAATTCATGCACACTGTCAAACTATCAGGTTTTGTTGCATTTTTTCTCTTTTGGTTTCTATGGGGAGTCTGAAAAAATAACGCACTTGCATTTTTAAATGCAGAATCAAAGATTTTCTCTACTACTAAAAACACATTATAATGTTGCCTGAAATCTGCACCAACAACGCAGCAAATAAAGAGGAAACCCATTAAAATAAACATAGGAAACTCAATAATCAGAGAAGATTATTATGGCGCATTATGGTACGGACACCTGCAGAATATGCAAAAAGAAAAAAAATGCAGCATTTACAGTACATGTGAATTTGGCTTAATAATGTTATAAATTACTGCTTTAATAAGTCAAATTTGTTCAGAGAAAAATGAAATATTTGTATTAGTCCATCATGCTCAATTTTAATCCCCAGCACTGAACTTTCAACATATCAGATGCAGAATTATCAATAATAAGCATCTTTCTCCAGAAATGTGGACTAGTCAAAAACCACATACTGTAAGTCTTTACTATAATAATACAGTTTGTTACCATGTTAATACACAATTTTTTTTCTATTACCATATTACTTACCAATTCGTCCCAAGCCTAGGATTCCAACAGTTCTATCGGAGAGTCCACTCCCACACATCCATAGGGGTTTCCACGTACCCCATCCCCCACTATGTAAAATATTAAAAAGGAGTTAGTGACCTATGGGACCATGTGAAGTTAGGAAATTAATTTCAGTGTAGGTGTTATCTGACTCAGGGGCAAGTTTTTTTTAACTTAAAACTATGAATTTGGGGCTAAAAATCATATGGATTGCAATTTGATTCCATAGCATATTTTGCACTGTTTGGCCTTTACAGGTTCTTTGATTCCTGCTCATTCAACTTTGATGTGGTTCTGTGGTTAGGTGGGCTCTCATTGCTTCAGAAATGCCTGACATGAAGACGCTATATGTAGTTTAGGTACACTGTGGGGCATTTCGATTTGGAAGTGCAGAATTTGCTGAATTTCTTTTGAGGGACGAAGGGCCATTTTGCTTTTCCAGAGCCTTTGTGCTACCAGTAACATGGAAGCGCCCTATATTTCTGTTAACAGATGATGGTCCTGAGTGGGGACTTGCTTTTTTTGTGGATTGACTTTAAGCTTTTGTTAGGAACTTTTTACATAAGGCTAGGTTCACATTGCGTTAGGGCAGTCCGTTTAGCGCATAGCGCTACGGACTGCGCTAACGCAATGTCCCAAAAGGGATCGCGTTTGCTGATCCCGCTAGCGCAGATGCCCGATCTGCGCTAGTGAGGAACAGACCGCGAACGCTGCAAGCAGCGTTCGTGGTCCATCACTCAAATGACGGCACATCGCTAGCGCACGCCCAGTGTGGGCATGCGCTAGCGATGCGTTCGCCATTACAAGCAATGGCGGCGTTAACGGACTACGTTACACCGCGTTATGTCCGTTTAACGGGTTCACACAACGCAGTGTGAACCTAGCCTAACATTTGGGATTACATTTATCCGGCGATCTACGCTGAGTACTTACTTTGGAGTTTCCATCTAAATCTCTGAGTGATGCGACTCAGATGAAATCCCCGAAGGATCCATTGACTATGATGAGGCAGCAGAGTTACTCTGGACTCCGTTCAGGGGTGTAATTTTTTTCAGAAGAGCACAAAACTGTAGCCGACGCCACTTTTATGAAATCCTAAAAAGACGGACACCCCCCCGAATCACAGTTCCTCCATCTGCCTCATTATATGAAATCTTCCGCTGGGGGCTCTGTCTGAATTACGTATTTCAGAGATTTACATGGAAACCCTGATGTAAGCGCTCAGTGTAGAGCGCAATATAAATTTGTGTCTTACTGTGATCTTTGGGAAGCAGAATGAATAAATCAACAGCAGGTGAAGAATTGATTTTTTTTTTACGCCATTCCTCATGTGGTATAAGTCATATGGCGACTTTATTTTTTTGGTCGGCGTGATTACAGTGATACCAGATTTATATGGTTTTTTTTAGGTTTGACAGCTGTCACACACTAAACATTTTTTTATTGCAAAAACTAATAATTTTTCCATATTTTGGCCCAAGAGTCATGTGAGCGCTTGTTTTTTGACAGACAAGTTGATGTTATTATCGGTACCATTTTCAGGCACATAACTTTTTTTTCTGTCTTTCTATTCTGAATTTTGGGAGGCAGAATGAACAAAAACCAGCAATTCAGGAATTACTTAGATTTTTTTTTCTTTCGTTCTGCGGGTGCTAAAATTGATAAGGCAGTTTTATTTTTGAGGTTAGTATAATTACAGTGATACCCCATTTATATATTTTTTTTGCCGCTTTTACACAGTAAAAACTATTTTATAGAAAAAATGATGATGGAGCTATATGATGGCTTGTTTTTTGCCGGACAGGATAACATTTTCAAGGGTACCATGTTTATATATATATTTGTCTTTTTTATTCCACTTTTTGTTCAGCAGTATTATGATAAAGCACTTTTTTTACCAGTTTTTTTTTATAATTTTCACTAAAGGGGTTAACTAGTGGGGCAGTTTTATAGGTAGGATCGTTCCGGATTCGGCAATACCAAGCATGTGTACTTTTAATGTATGACCTGGATGGTGACCTGGATGTTGTGATGATGACTTCAGATCACCATGGCAACGATCGGGACCCCACAATGATGCTGCGGGGTCTCCGATCCGAGGGCAGAGGGGCTGTCTTTTCTGTGCCTGCTCTCGAAATGTGATCGAGATTGATTGCAGCATTTAGGGGGTTAAAATGATGGGTGCAGTACGGGACCACTTCTGGCACTGAGTGCTGAGTGTCAGCTGTCAGAATCAACTGGCATCCTACAGCGATCGCACGCACAGCCTCTGTAAGTGCAAAATCAGTTGGACGTATCCATAAGTTCCAGGTTAATAAGCACCAAATCATAAGGACGTATGGATATGTCTCGGGTGGTAAAGGGTTTTATTGTTGTGCTCTTAAACCAGAGAGTTATGTCACACAAAATAGTTGATAAACAACATTTCCCACATATCTACTTTACATCAGCACAATTTTTGAAACATAATTCTTTTGTTAGGAAGTTAGAAGGGTTAAAAGTTGACCAGAGATTTCTCATTTCTTCAATAAAATTTACAAAACCTTTTTTTGGGACCACATGACATTTGAAGTGACTTTGAGGGGTCTATATAATAGAAAATACCCAAAAGTGACTCTAAAAACTGCACCTCTAAATATGCTCAAAACCACATTCAACACATGTATTAACCCTACAAATGCTTCACAGGAAATTTTAGACTGCACAAGGAAAAAATGAACATTTGACTTTTTTCACAAAAATTTTACTTGAGACCCCAATTTTTAATTTTCACAAGAGTAACAGGAAAAGATGGAGCCCAAAATTTGTTGTGCAATTCCTTCTGAGCATGCTGATACCTCATACGTTGGGCAAAACCACTGCTTGGGTGAATGGCAGGGCTTGGCAGGGAAAGAGTGCCATTTGACTTTTTGAATGCAAAAATTGCTGGAATATATAGAGGATGTCCCTAATGTGTCTAACAGTGCCAATCTCCCACAATTGACCCCATTCTGGAGACTAGACCCCTCATCGAATGTATCTAGATGTGTGGTGCGCACTTTGAAACTCCAGGTGCTTCACAGAAGTTAATAACATTGAGCTGTAAAAATAAAAAAATTGAATTTTTCATACAAAAATGTTACTTAGCCCCAAATTTAGCTTTTTCACAAGGGTAACAGGAGATATTTCACCATACAATTTGTTGGGAAATTTATCTTGAGTACGCCCATACCCCATTTGTGGGAGGGGAAAACTACTGTTTGGGCACACAGCAGGGCTTAGAGGGGAAGGAGCGCCATTTGACTTTTTGAATGAAAATTTGCTGCAATAATTAGCAGATTCCATGACGCCATTTGGAGTGTCCCTGATGTTACTAAACAGTGGAAACACCTCACAAGTGACACCATTTTGGAAACTAGACCTTTCAGGGAACTTATCTAGAAGTGTGTTGAGCATCTTGAAGCCCCCAGGTGCTTCACAGAAGTTTATAACGTTGAGCCATGAAAAAAAGCACATCATTCCTACAATAATTTTCTTTTAGCTCCAAATTTTTTTATTTTCACAAGGGTAACAGGAGAAAATTTTAATCAAGATTTGTTCTTCAACTTCTTCTGAGTATGCCAATACCCTAAGTGTGGTTGAAAACTACTTTTTAGACACAGTACAAACCTCATAAGGAAAGAAGCGCCATATTGGAGTTCAGATTTTGCTGGACTGGTTTGAGGGTGCCATGTCACATTGGCAGAGCCCCTGAGGTGCCAGAACAGCAGAACCCCCCATAAGAGACACCACCATTTTACAAACTATACCTCATTTATTCATCTAGTGGTGCAGTGATCATATTGACACCACAGGAGTTATAGAGAATTCTATACCATTGGCAGTAAAGAAAAAAAATTGCATTTTTACGATTAAAAAGTTGCTTTAGCCTTAGATTTTACATTTTCACACTGGGAAATGGTTAAAAATGGCATCAAAATTTGTCCCACAATTTCTGCTGAATGTAGGAATATATGGCTGTACGTTGTTTACATCCTTGAGTGCGGATTTTCCTACAATAGTTTGCGGACTCCATTTACAGAGCCCCTTATTGCATGACCAGTACGTTGTGACTAGCTCATGCTTCTGGAGACACAAACCCATAAATTAGGTGGGCTCTCTGTTATTATGCGGTGGTCTAGGAGCAACATGGAATGAGCTCAGAAGGAAGTGGTAACTGTACTGACCGCAGTCCCTAAGCTCAACACAACACTAGAAGTAGCCGTGGAATGCTCCTAACTCTCCCTAGGCATCTCGTCACAGCGTAAGAGCTAACTACCCCTAAAGACAGAAGCAGGAAAACTATCTTGCCTCAGAGAAAATCCCCAAAGAATAGATTAGCCCCCCACAAATAATGACTGTGAGTGGAGAGGAAAAAGACATACACAGAATGAAACCAGGATGAGCACAGGAGGCCAGTCTAGCTTGATAGATAGGACAGGATGGAATACTGTGTGGTCAGTATAAAACACTACAAAAATCCACGCAGAGTTTACAAAAAAATCTCCACACCTGACTAAAGGTGTGGAGGGTAAATCTGCTTCCCAGAGCTTCCAGCAAGACAGAATTAATTCATACTGATAACTGTTGTGAGTTCTGTGGTCAAGCTCCCTCCTGTGGTCATGAGTGGTACTTCGGCTGGTTCTGTCCATGAGCTTCATCTGGTGGATGTGTGTGGGGCTGCGGCTTCTGAGTTTCCTTCCTCAGGTGACGAGGTTAGGTCGTTAGGTGCTGCTCTATTTAACTCCACCTAGTTCTTTGTTCCTTGCCTCCAGTCAATATTCCAGTATTGGTCTTGCTCTCTCCTGGATCGTCTTGTGGCCTGTCTGCCCTGCATAAGCTAAGTTCTGCTTGTGTTACTTTTGTTTGCTATTTTTTCTGTCCAGCTTGCTATATTGGTTTTTCTTGCTTGCTGGAAGCTCTGGGACGCAGAGGAAGCACCTCCGTGCCGTTAGTCGGTACGGAGGGTCTTTTTGCGCCCTCTGCGTGGTTGTTTGTAGGTTTTTGTGCTGACCGCAAAGCTATCTTTACTATCCTCGGTCTATTCAGTAAGTCGGGCCTCACTTTGCTAATACCTATTTCATCTCTGTGTTTGTATTTTCATCTTTACTCACAGTCATTATATGTGGGGGGCTGCCTTTTCCTTTGGGGAATTTCTCTGAGGCAAGGTAGGCTTATTTTTCTATCTTCAGGGCTAGCTAGTTTCTGAGGCTGTGCCTGAGGCGCCTAGGTCTGGTCAGGAGCGCTCCACGGCTACCTCTAGTGTGGTGTGATAGGATTAGGGATTGCGGTCAGCAGAGTTCCCACGTCTCAGAGCTCGTCCTATGTTATTAGTAACTATCAGGTCACTTTGTGTGCTCTAAACCACCAGGTCCATTGTGTTTCTGAATCACCAGTTCAGAACAGATAACGCTGGACAAACATAAAAAGCACTGAACGGATAAGTCCACAATCTGTGAACAGAAAAGCGCAAGCAGAAACTTAGCTTAGCTGAACTGGTCAGGATTACAGGGAAATCCAAAGAGATGTGAATCCAACCAGGAACCATTTACAAGTGGCACTGGCTGAAGGAACAGCCAGGCCTAAATAGCCGAGCAGAAGAGACAATAAGTGGAGGCAGCTGATGACAGCTAACTCCAAGGAGCAGCCATACCACTTGAAACCACAAGAGGGAGCCCAAGAGCAGAACTCACAAAAGTGCCACTTACAACCACCGGAGGGAGCCCAAGAGCGGAATTCACAACAGTACCCCCCCCTTGAGGAGGGGTCACCAAACCCTCACCAGAGCCCCCAGGCCGATAAGGACGAGCCAAATGAAAAGGACGAACCAAATCGGTGGCATGGACATCGGAGGCAACAACCCAAGAATTATCCTCCTGGCCATAACCCTTCCACTTGACAAGATACTGAAGCCTCCGCCTCGAAAAACGAGAATCCAAAATCTTCTCAACCTCATATTCCAACTCTCCCTCAACCAACACCGGGGCAGGAGGGTCAACCGAGGGAACAACGGGCACCACATATCTCCGCAACAAAGATCTATAAATAAGATTATGAATGGCAAAAGAGGCTGGAAGAACCAAACGAAAAGACACCGGATTAATAATTTCAGAAATTTTATAAGGACCAATAAACCGAGGCTTAAACTTAGGGGAAGAAACCTTCATAGGAACATGACGAGAAGACAACCAAACCAAATCCCCCACACGAAGCCGGGAACCAACACACCGACGGTGGTTAGCAAAACGTTGAGCCCTTTCCTGAGACCACGTCAAATTGTCCACCACATGAGTCCAAATCTGCTGCAGCCTGTCCACCACAGAATCAACACCAGGACAATCAGAAGGCTCAACCTGCCCAGAAGAAAAACGAGGATGAAAACCAAAATTACAAAAGAAAGGCGAAACAAAAGTAGCCGAACTAGCCCGATTATTAAGGGCAAACTCGGCCAACGGCAAGAAAGACACCCAATCATCCTGATCAGCAGACACAAAGCATCTCAAATAGGTCTCCAAGGTCTGATTAGTTCGCTCAGTTTGGCCATTAGTCTGAGGATGAAACGCCGAAGAAAAAGACAAATCAATGCCCATCCTAGCACAAAAGGCCCGCCAAAATCTAGAGACAAACTGAGAACCTCTGTCAGAGACAATATTCTCCGGAATGCCATGCAAACGAACCATATGCTGAAAAAATAATGGAACCAGATCTGAGGAGGAAGGCAACTTAGGCAAAGGTACCAGATGGACCATTTTAGAGAACTGGTCACAAACAACCCAGATAACAGACATCTTCTGGGAAACAGGAAGATCCGAAATAAAATCCATGGAAATATGCGTCCAGGGCCTCTCAGGGACCGGCAAAGGCAAAAGCAACCCACTAGCGTGGGAACAGCAAGGCTTGGCCCGGGCGAAAGTCCCACAGGACTGCACAAAAGCACGCACATCGCGCGACAAGGAAGGCCACCAAAAGGACCTAGCAACCAAATCTCTGGTACCAAAAATCCCAGGATGACCAGCCAACACTGAACAATGAACCTCAGAAATAACCTTACTTGTCCATCTATCAGGAACAAACAGCTTCCCCACTGGACAGTGGTCAGGCCTATCAGCCTGAAATTCCTGAAGCACCCGCCGCAAATCAGGGGAGATAGCAGAAAGAATCACCCCCTCCTAAAAGAATGCCAACCGGCTCAAGGACTCCAGGAGAATCAGGCGAAAAACTCCTAGAGAGGGCATCAGCCTTAACATTCTTAGATCCCGGAAGATACGAGACCACAAAATCAAAACGGGAGAAAAACAGGGACCATCGAGCCTGTCTAGGATTCAGCCGCTTGGCCGACTCGAGGTAAATCAGATTCTTATGATCGGTCAGGACCACAACGCGGTGTTTAGCTCCCTCAAGCCAATGTCGCCACTCCTCAAACGCCCACTTCATAGCCAACAACTCCCGATTGCCGACATCATAATTGCGTTCCGCAGGCGAAAACTTTCTGGAAAAAAAAGCACACGGTTTCATCAAAGAACCATCAGACTCCCTCTGAGACAAAACAGCCCCTGCCCCAATCTCAGAAGCGTCGACCTCAACCTGAAAAGGAAAAGAAACATCCGGCTGACGCAACACAGGGGCAGAAGTAAATCGGCGTTTAAGCTCCTGAAAGGCCTCAACAGCCTCAGAGGACCAATTCGTCACATCAGCGCCTTTCTTCGTCAAATCAGTAAGGGGCTTAACCACACTGGAAAAGTTGGCAATGAAACGGCGATAGAAATTAGCAAAGCCCAAAATTTTTTGAAGGCCCTTCACAGATGTGGGTTGGATCCAGTCATGAATAGCTTGGACCTTAACAGGATCCATTTCTATAGACGAGGGAGAAAAAATAAAACCCAAAAAAGAGACCTTCTGAACTCCGAATAGGCACTTAGACCGCTTCACAAACAAAGCATTATCACGAAGGATCTGGAACACCATCCTGACCTGCTTCACATGAGACTCCCAATCATCGGAAAAAATCAAAATATCATCCAAATATATGACCATGAATTTATCAAAATAATTGCGGAAAATATCATGCATGAAAGACTGGAACACAGATGGAGCATTAGAGAGCCCAAATGGCATCACAAGATATTCAAAATGGCCTTCGGGCGTATTAAATGCAGTTTTCCATTCGTCACCCTGTTTAATACGAACAAGATTATATGCCCCTCGGAGGTCAATCTTAGTAAACCAACTAGCCCCCTTAATCTGAGCAAACAAATCAGTAAGCAAAGGCAAGGGGTATTGGAATTTGACCGTGATCTTATTAAGAAGACGATAATCAATACAGGGTCTCAAGAAGCCATCCTTCTTAGCAACAAAAAAGAAACCCGCTCCCAATGGTGACGAAGAGGGCCGAATATGCCCCTTTTCCAAAGACTCCTTAACATAACTCCGCATGGCGGCATGCTCTGGCACAGACAGATTGAAAAGTCGGCCCTTAGGGAACTTGCAACCATGAATCAAGTTAATAGCACAATCACAGTCCCTGTGTGGAGGAAGGGAACTGGACTTGGGCTCATCAAATACATCCTGGAAATCCGACAAAAACTCAGGGACCTCAGAAGAGGGGGAAGAGGAAATTGACATCAAAGGAACGTCACTATGTACCACTTGACAACCCCAACTAGTCACCGTCATAGTTTTCCAATCCAGCACCGGGTTATGTTCCTGTAACCATGGAAAACCCAGTACAACAACATCATGCAGGTTATGCAACACCAGAAAACGGCAATCTTCCTGATGTGCTGGAGCCATGTACATAGTCATCTGTGTCCAGTACTGAGGTTTATCCTTGGCCAGGGGTATAGCATCAATACCCCTCAAAGGAATAGGGCTCTGCAAAGGCTGCAAGGAAAAACCACAGCGCCTGGCGAATTCTAAGTCCATTAAGTTCAGGGCAGCGCCTGAATCCACAAATGCCATGACAGAAAAGGACGACAATGAGCAAATCAGGGTCACAGATAAGAGAAATTTAGGCTGTATAGTACTAATGGTAACAGACCTAGCGACTCTCTTAGTACGCTTAGGAGATAACATGAGCAGAATCACCACAGTAAAAACACAGCCTATTCTGACGTCTGAATTCCTGCCGTTCTGTTCTAGTCAAAATCCTATCACATTGCATAGGTTCTGGACTCTGCTCAGAGGATACTGCCATATGGTGCACAGCTTTGCGCTCGCGCAGACGCCGATCGATCTGAATGGCTAGAGACATAGATTCGCTCAAACCGGCAGGCATAGGAAAGCCCACCATAACATCTTTAAGGGCTTCAGAAAGACCTTTTCTGAAAATAGCAGCCAGAGCCTCTTCATTCCATTTAGTGAGCACAGACCATTTTCTAAATTTCTGGCAGTATAACTCTGCCGCTTCCTGACCTTGACACAAGGCCAACAGGGTTTTTTCTGCATGATCCACAGAATTAGGTTCGTCATACAATAATCTGAGCGCTTGAAAAAATGCATCAACATTCAATAATGCCGGATCCCCTGTTTCAAGAGAAAAAGCCAAGTCTTGAGGGTCACCACGCAGCAAAGATATGATGATTTTTACTTGCTGAATGGGATCACCAGAAGAACGGGGATTCAAAGCAAAAAACAATCTGCAGTTATTTTTAAAGTTCAAAAACTTGGATCTGTCCCCAAAAAACAAATCAGGAATAGGAATTCTAGGCTCTAAAGCCGGAGTCTGGACAACATAGTCCTGGATACTCTGTACTCTTGCAGCAAGTTGATCCACACGAGAAAACAAACCCTGAACATCCATTGCCAAAGCATATATCCTGAACCACCCAGATATCAAGAGGAAAAACAAACAAACCAGAGCACAGAAAAAAAAATGGTTCAGAACTTTCTTTTCCTTCTTTTGAGATGCATTTAATTCATTTTTGGCCACTTGTACTGTTATGATGCGGTGGTCTAGGAGCAACATGGAACGAGCTCAGAAGGAAGTGGTAACTGTACTGACCGCAGTCCCTAAGCTCAACACAACACTAGAAGTAGCCGTGGAATGCTCCTAACTCTCCCTAGGCATCTCTGTTGTGAATTCTGTGGTCAAGCTCCCTCCTGTGGTCATGAGTGGTACTTCGGCTGGTTCTGTCCATGGGCTTCCTCTGGTGGATGTGAGTGGGGCTGCGGCTTCTGAGTTTCCTTCCTCAGGTGACGAGGTTAAGTTGTTAGGTGCTGCTCTATTTAACTCCACCTAGTTCTTTGTTCCTTGCCTCCAGTCAATGTTCCAGTATTGGTCTTGCTCTCTCCTGGATCGTGCTTGTGACCTGTATTCCCTGCATAAGCTAAGTTCTGCTTGTGTTTCTTTTGGTTTGCTATTTTTTCTGTCCAGCTTGCTATTTTGGTTTGTCTTGCTTGCTGGAAGCTCTGGGACGCAGAGGGAGCACCTCCGTACCGTTAGTCGGTGCGGAGGGTCTTTTTGCGCCCTCTGCGTGGTTGTTTGTAGGTTTTTGTTCTGACCGCAAAGCTATCTTTCCTATCCTCGGTCTATTCAGTAAGTTGGGCCTCACTTTGCTAAAATCTATTTAATCTCTGTGTTTGTATTTTCATCTTTACTCACAGTCATTATATGTGGGGGGCTGCCTTTTCCTTTGGGGAATTTCTCTGAGGCAAGGTAGGCTTATTTTTCTATCTTCAGGGCTAGCTAGTTTCTTAGGCTGTGCCGAGGCGCCTAGGTCTGGTCAGGAGCGCTCCACGGCTACTTCTAGTGTGGTATGATAGGATTAGGGATTGCGGTCAGCAGAGTTCCCACGTCTCAGAGCTCGTCCTATGTTATTAGTAACTATCAGGTCATTTTGTGTGCTCTTAACCACCAGGTCCATTGTGGTTCTAAACCACCAGTTCATAACACATCTCGTCACAGCCTAAGAGCTAACTACCCCTAAAGACAGAAGCAGGAAAACTATCTTGCCTCAGAGAAAATCCCCAAAGGATAGATTAGCCCCCCACAAATAATGACTGTGAGTGGAGAGGAAAAAGACATACACAGAATGAAACCAGGATGAGCACAGGAGGCCAGTCTAGCTTGATAGATAGGACAGGATGGAATACTGTGCGGTCAGTATAAAACACTACAAAAATCCACGCAGAGTTTACAAAAAAATCTCCACACCTGACTAAAGGTGTGGAGGGTAAATCTGCTTCCCAGAGCTTCCAGCAAGACAAAATTAATTCATACTGATAACGCTGGACAAACATAGAAAGCACTGAACGGATAAGTCCACAATCTGTGAACAGAAAAGCGCAAGCAGAAACTTAGCTTAGCTGAACTGGTCAGGATTACAGGGAAATCCAAAGAGATGTGAATCCAAACAGGAACCATTTACAAGTGGCACTGGCTGAAGGAACAGCCAGGCCTAAATAGCCGAGCAGAAGAGACGATAAGTGGAGGCAGCTGATGACAGCTAACTCCAAGGAGCAGCCATACCACTTGAAACCACAAGAGGGAGCCCAAGAGCAGAACTCACAAAAGTGCCACTTACAACCACCGGAGGGAGCCCAAGAGCGGAATTCACAACAGCTCTCATCGTTACAGAAATGGCAAACATGTGGACGCTAAATGTGGTTTAGGCACACAATGTGACTCAGAAGGGAGGGGGGCATTTGGATTTGGGAGTGCAGAATTTGCTGAATTTCTTTTGAGGGGGTGAGGAGCCTAGTCACTTTTCCAGAGCCTTTGTACTACCAATAATGTGAATGCCCTCAATATTTCCATTGACAGATGACAAACCTGCCCCGCCCACGTGCTGGAACTCTAAATATGTACTTGGCAAGGCATTGTGAGCAGCAGTGGGCAGTAGTTGAATACCAGCTCCAGCAAGCAGCAACCACATCCACTACCTTGCTCCAGAGTAGCATTCAGTAGTTCCTACCACAGGCCTTGGAACGCAAGTGGAAACACGCAGCCACCCACCCACAGGCTCAAACACTAAACAGCCACATTTCCAGACAGCTTGTCCTACTCTAGGCCTATGCACAGAAAATACCAACTGTAACGGGGTCTACCAATCTGGGGTACCTCTTTCAGTACCACCCCATGTTTCCGGAGGTCCACTCTGCTTTGGCTGGAGTCTGAACGAAGGACGCTGGCTGGAATTCCTTGGTTACATGGGAGCATATAAAAGATCACTGCTTCTCCACGAATTTCCAGTCTGACCACACTTTACTCACAGGACACAGAATAAATAACACAGATACAGAGGGCAGGCCAATAGAAAAGCGGCAGGCCAGACATACATTACAATAGCCGTTGGTGGCCGGAGCCTGCCGATATTTACTGTGGGAATTACAAAGGTGGGGGGAGGGGGGCGGACAAAAGGGGAATATCGTGTCCGCTCTGCCCAGGGGCGCAGCCTGTGGGCTGATGCATTAGGGACATGCATTTCACATGGAACCTATTATACATACATATAACTGCACAACATATTCTGGGTGCTGAGTAGTTCCGTAACACATAACATGGCTCCCCTTTTCAGCAATGCGATCGGCATACACAGTCTGATCCTTAACGGATCGGGTTGGGGATGACCGAAGTTCCGTTTGTCGACTTAGTCCATCGGCATTACCGTTTTGTTTGCCGGGTCTCTAGTGGATGGTGAAGTCCAGAGTTTGTAGGGCTAAACTCCACCGCAGCAATCTAGCGTTGTCTCCGAAGACCCAATTAAGCCAGACTAGGGGATTATGGTCCGTTAGGAGGGAAAACTGTCATCCATACAAATGTGGTTGCACTTGCAACTTTTTGAGTGCCCATACTACTGCCAGGCACTCCTTCTCGATGGCTGCATAGCTTACTTCACGGGGCAGTAGTTTCCGACTCAGGTAAGTTACCGGGTGTTCTTGGCCGTCCGGCCTGACTTGGCTCAGTACTGCCCCCAATCCAATTATAGAAGCGTCTGTGTGAACAAGGAAACGTTTAGTTGGATCGGGTACGGCCAATACAGGGGTATTGGTGAGGGTGTCCTTTAGTTGGCGGAAGGCTTCCTCACACTCTGGGGTCCAGGTTACCTGGCGGGGTTGGTTCTTACGGGTCAGATCAGTGAGGGGCTTGGCTACGCTGCTGTAATTGGGAATGAATGTCCTGTAATACCCCGCTGTCCCTAGAAACGCCATGACCTGGGTTTTAGTGCGTGGGGTGGGCCATTTGGCTATGGCCTCAATCTTGGCTGGTTCTGGTTGCTGTTTCCCACTTCCCACCCAATGCCCTAAATACTGAACCTCTGCTTTGCCCACGTGACATTTGTTTGAGTTCAGGGTGATTCCGGCCTTGTGGATCCTGTCCAATATTGTCTCTAGGTGATTTAGATGCTCTTCCCATGTCGCACTGTAGATGGCTATGTTGTCCAGGTAGGCACAAGCATAGTCCTGGAGACCATCCAGAAGCCGGTCAGCCAGCTTCTGGAAGGTCGCCGGGGCATTCTTCATCCCGAATGGCATAACTCGAAACTGAAATAAGCTCAACGGGGTGATAAATGCCGACTTGGGAATAGCATCAGGATTAAGGGGAATCTGCCAGTAGCCTTTGCATATATCGATGGTGGTCAAATACTTTGCCCCCGCCAGCCGGTCTAACAACTCATCCACACGCGGCATGAGATATGCATCCGTCACTGTTTTCTCATTGAGCTTACGATAGTCTATACAAAACCGTGTAGTCCCATCCTTCTTGGGCACTAACACTACGGGGGATGCCCAGGGACTATCTGACTCTTCAATGACCCCTAAACGCAACATCTCTTGTATCTCTTGTCACATCCCCTCTCGTACAGACTCAGGGACGCAGAATGGGTTTTGTCGCAGGGGGGTCTGATCCTGGGTCTCAACCTTGTGTTGTGCCAGGCGAGTGTACCCGGGTTTCCCAGAAAACATCCTCTGTCGCTGCCTCAACAACTCCTCCGCCTGCTGTTTCTCCCGGGGACCTAAGTCTTCACCCCAGTGTACCTGGTCCCATGTTTTAGACTGAGTCCTCTCCCCTAAGACATCCGGCAAGGGAAGTCCGGCTAAATCCTCTGCTTCAGGTGCACAGATGGCCACTACCTCTTCAGGGCGCTCCCGGTAGGGCTTCAGCATATTCACGTGGAACATGCGGATAACCCTGGGGTCGTCACAATCGGTGACATTATAGGTTGTGTCAGCTATTTTCCCCACTACCTGGTAGGGCCCCTGCCATGCAGCTTGGAACTTGTTCTGCTTAGTGGGCTCTAACACCAGGACCTTCTGTCCTATTTCCAAGGTGCGCTCTCTGGCCCTCCGATCGTACCATACGCGCTGGCGCCGCTGGGTCGCCTGCATATTCTCACGTACAGCCTGGGTCAGCTCCTGTAGGCGGTCCCGGAATTCAAGCACATAGGGTACAATAGGTACCCCTTCTATGAGGCCCTCCCCTTCCCAGTGTTCTAGCACTAAGTCTAGGGGTCCCCTTACCCGTCTCCCATATACCAGCTCGAACGGGAAGAACCCCGTGGATTCTTGGGGCACCTCCCGATAGGCAAAGAGGAGGTGTGGCAATAATTTCTCCCAGTCCCTGTAGGTCCTGGTAAAAGTCCCAATGAGCTGTTTTAATGTCCCGTTAAAGCGTTCACACAACCCATTGGTTTGCGGGTGGTACGGGGCGCTTCTAATGGACTTTACGCCGCACGGCTTCCACAGTTGGTTGGTCACCTTTGGTGTAAACTGGGTACCCTGGTCCGAGATAATTTCCCGGGGAAATCCAACACGTGAGAAAACCTGGAGCAGGGCGGCCGCCACCTTCTCTGCCAGTATGTTAGGTAACGCAACCGCCTCTGGATACCGTGTGGCATAATCTACCACTGTCAATATATACCTTTTCCCTGATGGACTGGGTTTGGCTAACGGCCCTATCAGATCGACCGCTACTCAGCTAAATGGTTCCTCCACAATTGGGAGGGGGCATAATTTGGCCTTGCATTGATCCCCCCTCTTGCCTATGCGCTGGCAACTGTCACAGGTCTGGCAGTACTGACAAACATCATAGGTTACCCCCGGCCAAAAGAAGTTTTGTGTCAGACGATGCCTGGTGTGACTGACGTCGAAGTGCCCGGCCAAGGGTATGCGATGAGAGACTTGCAGTAACTCCTGCCTATACTTCTTGGGAACTACCAAACCAGGGATTCAAGCTTCAGGAGGCTAATTTGCATATTCCAGGTGCCTTCTGGGAGAAGCGAAGTCTCCCTAAGCTAGAAGATCGTTGGGTACAGCCGGGACCAGCTGCTTCGAAAGCATCACCAAACCAGGGATTCAAGCTTCAGGAGGCTAATTTGCATATTCCAGGTGCCTTCTGGGAGAAGCGAAGTCTCCCTAAGCTAGAAGATCGTTGGGTACAGCCGGGACCAGCTGCTTCGAAAGCATCACCAAACCAGGGATTCAAGCTTCAGGAGGCTAATTTGCATATTCCAGGTGCCTTCTGGGAGAAGCGAAGTCTCCCTAAGCTAGAAGATCGTTGGGTACCGCCGGGACCAGCTGCTTCGAAAGCATCACCAAACCAGGGATTCAAGCTTCAGGAGGCTAATTTGCATATTCCAGGTGCCTTCTGGGAGAAGCGAAGTCTCCCTAAGCTAGAAGATCGTTGGGTACAGCCGGGACCAGCTGCTTCGAAAGCATCACCAAACCAGGGATTCAAGCTTCAGGAGGCTAATTTGCATATTCCAGGTGCCTTCTGGGAGAAGCGAAGTCTCCCTAAGCTAGAAGATCGTTGGGTACAGCCGGGACCAGCTGCTTCGAAAGCATCACCAAACCAGGGATTCAAGCTTCAGGAGGCTAATTTGCATATTCCAGGTGCCTTCTGGGAGAAGCGAAGTCTCCCTAAGCTAGAAGATCGTTGGGTACAGCCGGGACCAGCTGCTTCGAAAGCATCACCAAACCAGGGATTCAAGCTTCAGGAGGCTAATTTGCATATTCCAGGTGCCTTCTGGGAGAAGCGAAGTCTCCCTAAGCTAGAAGATCGTTGGGTACAGCCGGGACCAGCTGCTTCGAAAGCATCACCAAAGAATTTTTGCCTGTAGGACATTATTGCAAGAGAGCTTGGCTGAGTAGATTACACAAGAAGGAAAACACACAGCAAGTCAGCAGGATCTAAGAGCAACATGGCAGATGTGACAACCTACATGGTGAGCTGCAGCATGTGCTACATGTTCACAGATCGACCAGAAGAAGAATCCAATTTCACCTGTCAGAAGTGTAGACTAGTGGCCCTTTTAGAAGAAAAGGTGCGGGGTCTGGAAGAAAGAATAGCAACTTTGAAACTCATCAAAGAGAATGAAGACTTTCTAGACAGAACAGAAGCATCTCTACTGGTCACAGAAGGTGCAAAAAGTGTCAGAGAACCTCCAAAAGCAGATGAGTGGAAGCATGTGACCAAAAGAAGCAAGAAGACCATGGAGAAATCACCAACCACACAACTGAAGAACCGATATCAAATCTTTGTACAGGATGAAGATGGCACACCTAAGAATGAAGCAATACCAGCAAGCAAAAAAGAAAAGGGCACACAGCAACAGGTGACAGCAAAAAGTACAGCCAAGAAGCAACGAAGAGTGGTGGTGGTGGGAGACTCACTACTGAGAGGCACCGAAGCAGCCATCTGCAGACCGGACATAACTGCAAGAGAAGTATGCTGCCTTCCAGGTGCGATGATCAAGGATGTGACCGATAGGATACCAAAGCTCTTCAGCTCCAAGGACGTCCACCCATTTCTTCTGATACATGTTGGCACCAATGACACGGCAAGGAAGGACCTACCGACAATCTGCAAGGACTTTGAAGAGTTGGGGAAGAAAGTAAAGGAACTGGATGCACAGGTAGTTTTTTCTTCTATCCTTCCAGTAGACGGGCATGGCACCAGGAGATGGAACAGGATCCTTGATGCAAACAACTGGCTAAGACGATGGTGCAGACAACAAGGATTTGGATTCCTGGACCACAGTGTGAATTACTGGTATGATGGACTCCTCGCCAGAGACGGACTACACCTCAACAAACCTGGGAAACACACATTCGCCAGAAGACTCGCTACACTCATCAGGAGGGCGTTAAACTAGAAGAAGAGGGGACGGGAAGAAAAACATTAGACTCGAACAAAGACGACCCAGGAAAACATACTCAGAAGGGAGGTAAGAACATTTCTAAAACAATCCACAGTGAGGAGATTGGAACAAAACAAAATCCTCTAAACTGCATGCTCGCAAACGCCAGAAGCCTGACAAACAAGATGGAAGAACTAGAAGCAGAAATATCTACAGGTAACTTTGACATAGTGGGAATAACCGAGACATGGTTAGATGAAAGCTATGACTGGGCAGTTAACTTACAGGGTTACAGTCTGTTTAGAAAGGATCGTAAAAATCGGAGAGGAGGAGGGGTTTGTCTCTATGTAAAGTCTTGTCTAAAGTCCACTTTAAGGGAGGATATTAGCGAAGGGAATGAGGATGTCGAGTCCATATGGGTTGAAATTCATGGAGGGAAAAATGGTAACAAAATTCTCATTGGGGTCTGTTACAAACCCCCAAATATAACAGAAAGCATGGAAAGTCTACTTCTAAAGCAGATAGATGAAGCTGCAACCCATAATGAGGTCCTGGTTATGGGGGACTTTAACTACCCGGATATTAACTGGGAAACAGAAACCTGTGAAACCCATAAAGGCAACAGGTTTCTGCTAATAACCAAGAAAAATTATCTTTCACAATTGGTGCAGAATCCAACCAGAGGAGCAGCACTTTTAGACCTAATACTATCTAATAGACCTGACAGAATAACAAATCTGCAGGTGGTTGGGCATTTAGGAAATAGCGACCACAATATTGTGCAGTTTCACCTGTCTTTCACTAGGGGGACTTGTCAGGGAGTCACAAAAACATTGAACTTTAGGAAGGCAAAGTTTGAACAGCTTAGAGATGCCCTTAATCTGGTAGACTGGGACAATATCCTCAGAAATGAGAATACAGATAATAAATGGGAAATGTTTAAGAACATCCTAAATAGGCAGTGTAAGCGGTTTATACCTTGTGGGAATAAAAGGACTAGAAATAGGAAAAACCCAATGTGGCTAAACAAAGAAGTAAGACAGGCAATTAACAGTAAAAAGAAAGCATTTGCACTACTAAAGCAGGATGGCACCATTGAAGCTCTAAAAAACTATAGGGAGAAAAATACTTTATCTAAAAAACTAATTAAAGCTGCCAAAAAGGAAACAGAGAAGCACATTGCTAAGGAGAGTAAAACTAATCCCAAACTGTTCTTCAACTATATCAATAGTAAAAGAATAAAAACTGAAAATGTAGGCCCCTTAAAAAATAGTGAGGAAAGAATGGTTGTAGATGACGAGGAAAAAGCTAACATATTAAACACCTTCTTCTCCACGGTATTCACGGTGGAAAATGAAATGCTAGGTGAAATCCCAAGAAACAATGAAAACCCTATATTAAGGGTCACCAATCTAACCCAAGAAGAGGTGCGAAACCGGCTAAATAAGATTAAAATAGATAAATCTCCGGGTCCGGATGGCATACACCCACGAGTACTAAGAGAACTAAGTAATGTAATAGATAAACCATTATTTCTTATTTTTAGGGACTCTATAGCGACAGGGTCTGTTCCGCAGGACTGGCGCATAGCAAATGTGGTGCCAATATTCAAAAAGGGCTCTAAAAGTGAACCTGGAAATTATAGGCCAGTAAGTCTAACCTCTATTGTTGGTAAAATATTTGAAGGGTTTCTGAGGGATGTTATTCTGGATTATCTCAATGAGAATAACTGTTTAACTCCATATCAGCATGGGTTTATGAGAAATCGCTCCTGTCAAACCAATCTAATCAGTTTTTATGAAGAGGTAAGCTATAGGCTAGACCACGGTGAGTCATTGGACGTGGTATATCTCGATTTTTCCAAAGCGTTTGATACCGTGCCGCACAAGAGGTTGGTACACAAAATGAGAATGCTTAGTCTGGGGGAAAATGTGTGTAAATGGGTTAGTAACTGGCTTAGTGATAGAAAGCAGAGGGTGGTTATAAATGGTATAGTCTCTAACTGGGTCGCTGTGACCAGTGGGGTACCGCAGGGGTCAGTATTGGGACCTGTTCTCTTCAACATATTCATTAATGATCTGGTAGAAGTTTACACAGTAAAATATCGATATTTGCAGATGATATAAAACTATGTAAAGCAGTTAATACAAGAGAAGATAGTATTCTGCTACAGATGGATCTGGATAAGTTGGAAACTTGGGCTGAAAGGTGGCAGATGAGGTTTAACAATGATAAATGTAAGGTTATACACATGGGAAGAGGGAATCAATATCACCATTACACACTGAACGGGAAACCACTGGGTAAATCTGACAGGGAGAAGGACTTGGGGATCCTAGTTAATGATAAACTTACCTGGAGCAGCCAGTGCCAGGCAGCAGCTGCCAAGGCAAACAGGATCATGGGGTGCATTAAAAGAGGTCTGGATACACATGATGAGAGCATTATACTGCCTCTGTACAAATCCCTAGTTAGACCGCACATGGAGTACTGTGTCCAGTTTTGGGCACCGGTGCTCAGGAAGGATATAATGGAACTAGAGAGAGTACAAAGGAGGGCAACAAAATTAATAAAGGGGATGGGAGAACTACAATACCCAGATAGATTAGCGAAATTAGGATTATTTAGTCTAGAAAAAAGACGACTGAGGGGCGATCTAATAACCATGTATAAGTATATAAGGGGACAATACAAATATCTCGCTGAGGATCTGTTTATACCAAGGAAGGTGACGGGCACAAGGGGGCATTCTTTGCGTCTGGAGGAGAGAAGGTTTTTCCACCAACATAGAAGAGGATTCTTTACTGTTAGGGCAGTGAGAATCTGGAATTGCTTGCCTGAGGAGGTGGTGATGGCGAACTCAGTCGAGGGGTTCAAGAGAGGCCTGGATGTCTTCCTGGAGCAGAACAATATTGTATCATACAATTATTAGGTTCTGTAGAAGGACGTAGATCTGGGTATTTATTATGATGGAATATAGGCTGAACTGGATGGACAAATGTCTTTTTTCGGCCTTACTAACTATGTTACTATGTTACTATGTTACCAGCTGTTGCTTCATAGTGGGGCTCGTCCCTGTGTGGTGCTGCTCTGTGATCCGGTAGAGGAGTCCCTGCTTCCATATAAACTGTTCCCCTTCCAGTACCCCTCTCCCCACCTGTGCCTTCCCACGATATCCCTCCAATGAAGGATCCTCAAGTAACTCCCTCTTAAATTCATCTGGGGTGGCCCAAGAAATGTGTCTGGCTATGGGAATACGTGTAGGGCTGGGATGTCTTACCTGGGCCTCCTTTGAGTGTGATTCCGCCTCCGCAGCTCGAGCTTGTCTACGGGTGGTCACAGGATATGTCTCAGCCAGAGGGGCAACTGAGAATGCAGACAACATGGGCCCCAAGTCATTTCCCAGCAAGACGTCTGCAGGCAAATCCTCCATCAAGCCGACCTCAACAAGGCCATCCTCGACTCCCCAGTTCAGGTGAATCCTGGCAGTGGGCAGTCGATGTATAGCTCCCCCTGCTACACGGACTGCCACTGTCCAGTCCGTCTTCTCTTGGTCCCGGACGAGATGAGGCTTCACAAGGGTCAAAGTTGCCCCGGAATCTCTTAGTCCCTCCATACGTTTCCCATTAACCCACACGACCTGTCGATGCTGTTGTCGATTATCTGCCCGGGTTGCCTGCACGGGGTCTACTTCATGCAGCACTTCCTCCATCTCTTCCACCCACTGGTTAGTCGTAGCCCCCAATGCTGGGTCACCTTCGCCTTGGTAGCAGAGTACAGCAGCCCGGCTGAAGGTAGCTGTTCCCGCCTTTGGCCACTGGGTATGCTGAGTCCGGTTGGGACATTGTCTTTGCAGGTGGCCCAGCTGACGGCAGGTGTGGCATCATCCCCAAGGGGGACTGTGGTAGGCCAGGTTTCTAGCTGGTCCCCCTACAATCTTCGGTGGTTTGGGGCCCTCCAGGTCCATGGGCGGGCCCCTAGTGACCATCTTTGATCTGAACAACTGCGGCCTCCTGGCATCCTGATGTTCATCGGCCAGTCGAGCGGCTTCCTCAAGAGTCGTTGGCCGCCTGTCCCAAAGCCATTCCTGTGTCTCGGGGGTTAGTCCATTAAAGAATCGTTCTAACAAGAAGAGCTGGAGGACGTACTCCTTAGTGGTTGCTTGGCTCCCTTGAACCCACTGTAGCAGTGACCGCCGTAATTTACAGGCCTATTCAGCGTGGGTATTGGTTACGCGTTTTATAAGTCCGCTGAACTTTTGGCGGTATGCCTCTGGTGTCAGCACATACCGGGCCAAGATCACTTCTTTGATCCGCTCATAGTCCATACAGTCCTCATCAGGTACCGTGCAATAGGCGTCCGCTGCTCGGCCTGTCAGCTTGCTGGCCAGAATCTGAACCCGTTCCTCCGGCTTCACTTGATGAAGGGCACACTGCCGCTCAAAGTCCTGCAGAAAGCCATCAATGTCTTCCTCTACCTCCCCCAACAGTCGGAAGGCATTATACTGGATCTTTTTGTGGCTTACTGTTGAAGGTACCTGGTCGAAGGCCAGAGCTCCCCCTGCTCGCTGAATCTCCTATCTCCGCTCTGCCATCTCCATCTTGGCCAGCTCCAATTTGGTCCGCTCTGCCATCTCCATCTTGGCTAGCTCTATCCTGGTCCGCTCGGCCATCTTTTCCTTCAGATCAGTACGCACATCAGCCATCACCTCTTGTATGATCTCTACTGCAGGGTTTGGGCCATAGA